>NC_134485.1:347521050-347731889 GCF_040206685.1 Ascaphus truei
GCTCAATACGCGCAAGCTGTCCAGAGAAGCACCTCATTTACTCCGATCACATACTCACATGTACAGATCCTGTTTTGTAAGCGCAGACTGAAGCTCCTCAGATTTGGGAGCGGATCGGATGACTCCTTTCCACCCAGGTTCACTGGAAAGGATTTCACAACGTTAGTGAAGGGCTTAATGGGACATTCAAGACACGTGGCTAGCGTGTGAAGAGACCTCCAGCACGGACAAACGAAACGCAGTGTCTAGAGATTGGCATTAGGGTATATACCCTCCATAAAAAAATGGACCACCAAGCAGGAATTACCCTTACAAGACAACACAATCCACCCTATAAAAGTAACACTTGGCAAGACCAGTCTTTGTTTTTTTTTTTTTAAAGCACATAAAAAAGGTACAGAAGCGAATAGCAATCAGTAACTTGATTATTAAAAGCAGTTTCAAAATAAACTTTAAATAATGTTTTCCCACACATACCTCTTAAACCAGTCCCTGAATCGCTCTTCCGTGCCCGATAGGTTAGCATGAGCGTTGAGGACATAGAAAACACGTTTTGGGTCAACGCCCTGAACTAGGGTAGTCGGAGGCCGGTACTGCAGGGAGCAGAGAGACTACTGAGTACAAGAATGTTGGGCCCCACAAAAAAAAAACAACACACCCTCACACTCCAACCACCCTCACACTCCAACCACCCTCACACTCCAACCACCCTCACACTCCAACCACCCTCACACTCCAACCACCCTCACACTCCAACCACCCTCACACCCCAACCACCCTCACACCCCAACCACCCTCACACCCCAACCACCCTCACACCCCAACCACCCTCACACCCCAACCACCCTCACACCCCAACCACCCTCACACCCCAACCACCCTCACACTCCGCACAGGAAGGAGTGCAAGTGTGTCCAATTATGTGAAAGTAGCATTTTAAAAGAGCAATCTTACCTTTCTGAGCAGGCCGTAGCTGAGCAGGAAGTGCAGGGATGGTAAACGGGTGACTGATCTGGACAGCAGGCAGGGAGTGCTTTCCCAAGGTAGTTTCTGCAGGTGCTGGAGGCAGGTTACAGAGGGGATGGTCAGGACAAAAAGCTATTAACAGTCACAGATACAGAAAGTGGCAGAGATCGAAAGGATGGCAGAGAAAGTGACAGATTATGACAGAGGAAAAAAAGTCAATTTCACTGCATCAGCCATTCATATTATTCCATAAAGAAATCCTTATTCTTCCAAATGAGATCTTTTTGGGGTACCCAACCCCCAAATACCCAGAGACTGAAGATCCCAAAGGCAAAAAAAAAACTATTGCTTTTGGGAGGACCAGAGTCAAATGATTGGTAGCCACTGCAAAAACCTGCTAGCCACAGTGGCCATGCCCCTTCCCCTCCACTTCTAGAAACACGCAGCCGCACACCCACTAACCTCTGTCCTCACACTGGCAGAGGTGCATGAACCCTTTGCTGAATTGAAAATAAACCCAAACCTTACCTTGTCTAATACCAGCACTAGGTGTCCTTCTGTGCTCCCTGTGTGGGATTTCAGTCTCTCTGCTGCCTCCTGCAGGAGCTCTTGAGCCAGCTCTGGCTGCGAGAGACTCAAGCCTTGGATGAAGGACCGGGTGAGTTGGGTTGTCAGGTGATGACTGCCTCCCAGCACAGCCTGTAAGTGGAACGGACCATAGCTGGGAACTGATCCATTCAGCATGAGCACTTACCAAGTAAATATCCCCACGACCCTCTTACCTTCAGCAATGCTGGGTCAGCTCTGTTCCAGCCACACTCTGACAGTGCCCCCAACAACCTGTCAGATTCCTCGGCTACAGCAGGGTGAGAGCAGGGCGGCATCAGCAGCCCTTTCCAGCAGCCCAGCACACGCTCCTCCAGTAACCCGATCAGGACCTGCAGAGGAAAGCAAGGGGAGCAATGCGAATGCTTTGTGGGGACCAGGGCACCACTGGAGTGCTCATGAGAATGGCCCATATTTACTTAGCTGGGCAAATCCACACATGCAATGTGGCAATGGAAGGCACATTATGGTGCAACTCACATGCTCTTAGGGAATAAGACTGTTAGCAAGATCTGTTTAAACACAAACACGAGGAGTCAAAACAATGCCAGGTGTCATCTTCCCATGTATACAAACACTTTCAAAAGTGATTTGAGAACTAATGGGGAGGCGTAATTTGCCAAGTCCCAAACGCTTCCCTCCCAATTGGTTCATTTGAATCATAAAGCAGGACTACATCTTTGTACAGATTCCAGTCACACCCCACTCAGCAGCTCCCTGCACCCCCCCCCCCCCCCCGCTCACCTTCATGCGACAGTCGAGCCCCATGCGGCCTTCCCACCACTCCCTTTTGGCTGTCAGGTTGCTGATCATTTTCTGCTGCTTCTGAATCTCATCAAATTCTTGCAGTGCCGAACTCAGGGGCACCTGGGACGGGAAAAGCGATGTGATCCCGGTTCAGGACAGATTTAAATTGTCTTATTCCTTATCGGGATTCTGGCCACATTCTCTGCACCAGATTACAATGTAAGCAGAAAAGCATCTAGTACAGGAGCTGTGCATACTGGCACACAAACATTAACCCCGGTGCATCTCTTAGTTGGTAATGCCATCTTCCTTCTGCAATTTAAAAATCAGCTACTACCTGCCACCCCTTTGGAGGTGCAGTTCAGTCTCTTCCGCTAAACTTTTTGGGGCTCCTCCATCCCTCATATTTAGACACATTTGGTGCCTGCCTGCCCCATAACATCAATTTTTCCCCATTTTAATAAGGTGATAGGTCCCGCTTACCTTTAGATGAGTAGTGGGAATCCGCACTGTAACAGGGGAGCTACCCTGTACCAGTCTGGTCAGTAGCAAGGTGTCACCAGGGCTTCCTGACTGGGAGTCAGCCAGGGTCAGCACACACACCACTGTATCTGAAAAATCGCAAGAGCTGGGTCAGTGATCACAACGTATTCAAACCTGCTGCAGACGGGGTACACAGCCTGTGTGCAACATACTTGTTGGGATCTGTTGCAGCTGCTCTTTGAACCGCTGCGTGTCCAGAGCCTGGGTTGGGAAGTGGAAGAGCTCTTCAAGCTGGGAGAGGTGCCGAGCGTTGGGGTCCTTCGGATCTGCCAGAGTGAGACACTGAAACTTGTCGCACACGTCCCCTGACCCTTCCCGTCTCAGCTTCCTGGGGAAGAGAGCAAAGCATGCTGGGATATTCAGACACATTCTGGCTGCCTACGCCTCACTTAATATACCGCATGGCACAGCAAAGGAACAGAGCACGCCTACATCATACATGCCCCCTCAACCAAATGAGGGCACATTTGATTATTTTTTTTAACCAAATGTAAAGACAATTGAAGGCTTCAGAAATGCAGCCACAACAGCAGCACGAGTCCTCAACCAGTGCCACTAGCAAATAAGCTTTATTTAAAATAAATAGAATTGTTGTGGTAACTCAAGTGTAAACACAATGGAAAACAAATTAACAAATAAGTAAAATATTACATATTATAAATATTGAATGAGAACAATATAGGTGTGCCAGAACAATCTGCAGTTTTTAATAGACAATATTTGGATACAATACCAACCCTTCAAACAAATGCAGCTACTAAAATAAGGTGCATCCCACACAAGGCACTAACCTCAGCTTCCGGTGAATGTCGCCGAGCAGCTGGTGTCTCAGTGTAACTGAAACAGACTCGCTAATAAGCAGAGCGGTGGTGTACGGGTCCTGCCCCCCGCTGCACAAGGCTAGCAGGCGGCACAGCTGGGAATACAGTGCACACGGGGGAAAGTGAGCCACAGACTCCAGAGCCTCACGGAGAAGAGAGGAGACAGAATCCAGGTCAGACGTACCTGAAGGGGGACAGTGAAAGCGTCCATTTAGTAATTCTGTGTCAAGGAAAACACCAGAGAAAGCTTTGCTGGCCCTTCGGATGTATGCCTGTCTGTGCAGCCCAGCCCTGTCCCTACAGTCAGAGATAGTGTGTAATGGTGCAATTAGCAACAGTTCTAGATAAGGAAATATAGTAAATTGGGGGGGGGGGGGGGGGGGAGAAACCATCAGGAGGGTCCAACAGTAGAGGAAGCCACGGCCATATGCAAGACCGAGGAAAAAGCATCAATGTGGAGCTGGAAAAATAGTGGGATGCACTAGTGGAAGCGCTGATGTGTTAATGCAGTAACAGGGGCATAGCCGTTTGTGGGGTTCAGTACTTAAGTAGCAAAAGTGCTGCAGGCAGGGTGTGTACCCATCGACTCTTTATAGGTAGTGGGGGAGAGCACATGTGAATTGTATATAGATAGGATTGTGATACGGGGTAGACCAGGTTTGTGCAGACTCCCCTGCATCCCCATACACACTTAGGCCTGGGACATAGTAAGCACTTAGGTGCTGCTGCTCGCTCTTGCTTGCTGCCGCTCGCTCAGGAGCTTTTTGCTGTCCTGGCAGAGGAGACAGCAAGCGCGCTTGGGAGGCGGTTATCACTGTGTGTGTGTCACTTGGTAGCTGTCAGTGTGTGTGTGTCACTTTGAAGTGGTCTGTGTGTCACTGGGGAACCTGTGTGTGTGTGTGTGTGTGTGTGTGTGTGTGTTATATAATATTTTAAAAATGTAAAAAAAAAAAAGACATGTTGTGAGAACACACACACACACACACACACACACACACACACACACACGATGGGAGCTGTCACGTGCCCGCTCCACCGTGCGGCAAATTTCAAACTTGCCTGTCTCGGGGAAGTTTCTCAGCCTCCGCACGCATCACCAAGCATGCGAAGGGAGAAACTATAGCCGTGCTGATAACAGATGCAGGGGCTTTGTGCATTTGTTCAGCGCGGCTCAGCGACGCTGAGTGCACTATGTCCTGGGCCTTACTGAAAGCAGTCGGCAGCGAGGATGAGAGCTCTGTGATGCTGAATGGATTTGGGGCAGTTTCTTGCTCTCTCGTGCCCATGGTCCAAGTTCCATGCTCCCCTCCGGCATCTCTTCTTAGCACTTCACACTCGGTCATCGCTCCATCTTTCTTGAGCGGCTTCTGCCTCTTCCGGCCCACTGTGTGAAAGAAGAGAGTAGGTCATACAAGGCATCCAGCCACCTTTGCTCCTTTTTTAAGATCTATCAGGGAGAAGAGGGCGTGACCCTTTGCAGCTACAGCCAGGATAGGTAAATACTGCACCAAGAGATATGTAACAGAATAGCAAGAAAGTTGCAGTAACAAGGTAGCCCGTGCAACTGCTCGCGGCTCACCTCGGAGTGGCTTTTGTTCCTCTGTGTCAGATCCCCGTAGCTCTTCGATGCTGATGTCCAGCAAGCCCTCTGGTTCCTCCTGTATTGCCCTCAATAGCTCTACCTCTTCGGGAGCTGCTTCCATCTTTCCTCGCCGGCTCCTCCTTTGTGGCCCAGGAGGGCTGCACTCTTCCGGAGCCTTCTTTGCGCCGGGTCTACCTTTTCTGGGTCTGCCCTTGACGCTGGCTTCTTCCTCATCTGACTCCAGGGCCCCCTGCATCCTTGCCGCACCCCTCCCTCGTCCTCCATGTTTGACATGGCCGGTCTTTTTTTTGGAGCTCAGAAATGGCTCGGGATCAAGGTTATCTGGCACTTCCAGGTCGCTGTCACTAAATACAACCTGAGAAGAAATGGAGGTTAACAGCTTACAAAAAGAAGTTTACTTTTATTTATTTCTAGTTCCATTGTGGCAGCAGGAAACTTATGGGTTAATGCTTCCACGGACACTCGAAAAGGAGTCATCTAAGCGTTAAATCCTAGGACGGTACTGGAGACCTATTATGTGGACAAATCTGGGAAGTTGCCGTTACAAAACCTTACCAGCAGATGACTGGAAGCAATAAGTTTTCTTGAAATCTGGATAAAAATTATGGTTTGAAACCTTTCTGAAAGTCTTCTTGTATAATTTTGTATAATTAGTCTTCTTGTTAATTTTGGAGTTGAAATTGGAGGTGAAGATTGGAGGAAGATCTGGACTCTGCATTACAACGTTGCCACTGTGAGATATTAACTTTTAACATCTGTGATTTATTTGTACACTTTTATCCTCCAGTACCTTGGAACTCTCTCCTCCTGCATCTCACTATGCCCTCCCTATTTCTTTTTCTGTTTACTGTTTCCTCACTCCTTTGTGAGCATTTCTGTTCTCTACAACATCCCCACTGCACCATTATTTATACACCTCTCTCCCAACAACTTCTTTAACCCTCAATAAAAAACACCCACACAAATCCTCTAGTCACACCCTTTATCTACTCTTTCCTGCTGCTGGGGATCTCCCCTAAGCCTAAACCCAGGCATACACACCTGATCTCAACCATACCTCCCTGCCATCTCTTCCCCTGTAAATGGTGTTAACCTTTTCATTTAACACTGACCTTCCTTAAATTTTACCCCACAAATCAAGCATCCCAATAGCCTGCACTCATGGCTAATGTCCCACACTCAGTCACTCCTACCACCCATTGGGACCAAGCACTGCCATCTACAGCACTTATTCCCTCACCTGCTGTCTCTAAGTTTCCCATTAAACCTCTTAGATTGTAAGCTCTTCGGGGCAGGGATTTCCTTTCCTATTGTCTGATTTTGCTGCACATATTGTATTATTATAATTCCCTGTACTGTATTCTTTGTGAAGCGCTGAGTACACTTTTGGCGCTATATAACTAAGGACATACAATACAGTATTAAAAAGTTAGTGGAGCAATAGAACCTTTAAAAGCCGTTGATTAATACCGTCACAACAGGACCAGAAGATAGCACGTGGCTGAAGTATTTTTTCTGAGTGCCAGCAGAATGTTGGGCTCTCCTGGGCCCTAGACTTATTCAGGACCATCTACCAACTTCCAAGCCACCAGGTGAGGACTTTCCACTGGATGACCGAGAAGGGTATTCACTGCTATAGGCGGTTTGGATCTGGACTGTGACATTTGGTCGTGGCCAAGTCTCCACCAGCGCTCAACTGCCAGCTTTGCCAAGGTAAGTTACTTCTTACCTTCTTACCTCTTAAGGTTACTTCTTGTCCTATCCCAACAAGGAGTTGCAGAGTTAACGCAACCAATTTGTTCCAGAAGAAACCATATCTTTTATGCAACTGTGTGCATAGGAGCTAGCATACGTTAAATCTAACCTCAGCAATCATACCACACACCAAACATACTTTATTGAAACAATATGCAAATGCACAGTAATATCTCCACCCTTCAGAACATCTACATTTTGGTGTTTGAATGTACTGTACCACTGGTTTCATGGTACTCCCTAGGTGCACATATATCAGTGCGCGCACTTCCCCGCAGTGGGTCTGATTCATGTATATACACGCACCTTAAATACGGTCCTAGCCTTGCGTCCTCTGGGTGCTCTTGGCAGTGCTGCTGGCATGGGGGACTCATCGTTGTAGACTGTGACCGTGCTCTTTGTTTGGAGGGTGGCTAGAGCAGTACCTGGCTTGGAGGGTGGACGGTATTTCTGCATGGGGGTAGCGAGTCCTGAGTGAGGCATCGCTGGCCACTCAGTATTCGAGTCCTCCAGGGAGAAGACTGCCTGGAGATCCAACGGAACAGGTTCAGAGCCTTTCTTTTTGCTGGCGAGAGTAATGGGAGGTGGGGCCTTGCTTTTGTGATTGAGGTCACTCGGTTTTTTGCCCACCTGCGGTGGCTGCCAGTCCCATGCGTGCATGAAGAGATCTGCAATACAACCTCCATGCTTGGCAGACAGTTTGTAGATAGACTTCAGTGCTTTGGCCAGGAGAAGGCCAGCCCTCCAATGCTTGGGAAAACTGGCTGGGCGTGACGTCAGGAAGCTCAAACCGTCCTCCAGGGTCCCTTCTGGGAGCTGAGCAGAGGGGCTTAGAGACGCTAGTGCTAGGTACACTCTAGCAATGAGCTCGTCCGCTACACCTAATGCTGCAGGCTTTAACTCTCCCTGGGAGAGGAGCTCCTGCAGGATCCCAGAAAATCTACGGGTAATCGAGCGGCAGCGCTGCAGGGCTAAGATCAGCAGCTTCCGGCTCTGAGGGTCATTCTCTGCCTGGGCCACCAGCCACCGAGTGCAAAGCAAAGACAGCATCAGGTCAGAGCACAGGGGGCATGTGCAGTCCAGTGGGTGGGAGAGGAAGCGTGGAGGGGTCTTTTCACGGCAAGGGGGAGAGGTTGGGGAATCGGGGGACTTCAACTCGTCTCTGGTGTCTACATACTGAAGCGCCACCCCCTTGAGGAAATCCTCCTTTGGGGGGCTTTGAGGAGCCTGAGCGACCTTCCCTTTCCGGTTTGATGGCTTCCCCTTGCGAAGATTGATTTTCACCTCTTTCTGCTGTTCTTTTGCTGTGAAATCTGTAGGGATGGATAGCGGCAGCAGTGAAACACGTGGCACAGTAAAACAGCATATATATTATATATAATATATATATATATATATATATATATATATACACGTCGTAGTGAGGTGTAACGGTTACCTGTGCAAGACTCCATCAGAAAGACTACATACTGCAGATCCTCCTCGCAGATCGCACCTTCTGAGCGCAGGGTCGCCAACTCTGCCTTTCTCACAAGGAACTCTGCACAGCTACAAGGAGACAGAGGGAATGGGTGAAACAACCAGAGCTGCAGCAAGATAGAAATCCAAATGTACTGGCATTCCCTTTTTCATGGCTTTTGAAAATGCTTAAAAAAATTTTTTTCATCTAAAAACAGCAGAACCTCTATTCTGACTATAAAGGAAGCTAGAAGTTGGAGGCACATCTCGTAAACCATTGGACTCCACTTTCTGGGTTACGTAGTCATGTACTAAATAGACACGTATTGGCATCATCCATTAAACTGCTCAGGTTAGTGTGTGTGCTACTTACATCAAAGAGTATACAGATGTAGTAAGACTTGCTGTCCCCCAGCTCTGGGGACAAACAAGCAGACATCTGCAGTGATCACCCTGTAGGGGTGGTGAGGTCCATGCTCATCAATGGGACCCCCTGCAGCGTAATCCTTCGGTGCTGTGATCATCACGGTCATGTGACTGGGAGCGGCACTGAAGATGTCAAGTCTTGCTACATCTGTAGCAGTTGGATGCTCTGAACTAAATGTGCAGATTAGGGAATGGAGCAGGGTGTGCCACAGGTCGCCTTATGGTCCTGGGCTCTATTTCCGGACAGTGGAAGATCAGACCCTGGGGATCATGTATACAAAGCGGTGCCAAGCCATAAAATAGCGTGTGCTTTAGCTCCGCTTAGAAAGTATGATATGGAGTCTGTTCTCCTTCCTGTGTGGGACGCTGTTACCTTGCGGTTGGTTGGTCAGACACTTCATTAACCACAAGTCAATGCAGCAAGGCACAGACGTAATGTTCTCTAACCCCTTTGGAACGGTAACCTAGTCAGTGGTCACTTACTGCCGCATGCTCTGCAGACTCTTTGCTAGTTTGAGCCCCTCAAGGCAGAAAGATTTGGCCTCTGAAACACTGCCCACCCGGCAGAGGGTGCTGATGAGATCCTGGGAGCAGCTGAGCAGGTCAGCCAGCACCTGCCACTTCTGCAAGAGGTTCTCTCCTAAATAGGACACACAGGTACAGCTCAGTCACAACCCGCACAAGTCAAGCACACCCACCCCAGCAAGTCCAAGCCATGCTACTGGCCACATACCATGATCCACAAAACGCACTTCAGAGGAGCCTCTGGGAGAGGACAGCACCTCGTTTCCAAGCAAGAGAAGAACAATGCTCCGAAGCAGCTTGTGAGCATCGGTCAGAGCAGTCTCAGGGTTGTGCCAGCCTGAAGCAGCAGAAAGGGGGGGGGGGGGGGGGAGAGAAGGTTCAAGCTCCTCAGTTTTAGGCCCCGCTGGCACCGAGCGCGCTGATGCTTGGCAAGCACTCCAAGCATGAGTGCTGGGTGTCCTGCATGTACGCGTTTGTGCGCGGGAGGGGGGCATTGCGGGTAGTTGAGCGCACGGGTAAGTATAGTTTTTTTGTTTACTTAAGCGCCGATCGCGGGTGAGCCCTCGCACGAGCGGGGACTTACACATAGCTATATATGCAAGTAACCGCCGCAAGCGCCGCCCGCTCAGTGCTAGGGGGGGACTCAGCCTTAGAGTCTCATGTGCACAAAGTTTAGAGCCATGTTACAGTCTTACCGTGGGCACAGAGCTGCTTGTGGAGTTCTGGGAACAAACTTGTCGAAGGTAGGCTGAGGAACAGAGAGAGCTGCTGCAAAACTTGGACCTTTAATATGTACCAGACTTTGGATGATTTCTGTAGAGATGGGTGCTGGAGAACACCGAGTAGCAGTGCCACTCCTTCCTCAACCTGCCGGGATAAAGAATGGGCGATATCAAGGCAATATCAAATGCAACCTAGCAGGGATTGTGTGACAAACATCACAGGGTCACAGTGAGTTCTAGGTGTGCTGTACAAATAAAGAATGTAGTAATGTGCCAGAAGTTCGCCGGAAAGCCAGTGGAAGACCATTTGCGGTGGTATTCCAACACATCTCCTCTCCAACAGCAGGAACACACCTGCAGGGAGACATGCCCATTCCCCAAGTACCTTGTACGTGACCCGGCAAAGATGGCTGCGGAGGAGCCGACAGGATAGCTCAGTCAGGGTGTAACTTTCACTGGCATGGTCAGCACATCGCAATACTTCTTCTGCCTTTTGGAGACTGACCTGAAAACAAAACAAGCAATGCAATGCGATAGTTGGAAGGGTGAAAGAGCTGAAAGGCAAGGTTAATGTCTGATTATTATGTACAGCAGGGATCCAATGAGCACGTTGTGTTACCATAATGTATAGGGGGCTGCCTCTTTCCCAGATTACCTAATGCAGTGAACCCATCTTCCCCTTGCTTGGGAAGATGTCAGCCACATTCAAACAAGGCAAACTGAATAAGGACCTCAGAGGTTATGTAACAGTACAGCAGGTTCTTCTTGGCCACTGCAATCCAATATCTTAAGTGTCGTGTACAGGGTCCATGTGAAAAGGTCATTACCACCAGCCAGACTTACCTGAGCTTGCTGAGGACTCTCCAAATAGAAGAGAAGTTTGGTGAGATGACAGAGAGCCCCAACCTCCCCGATATGATCCTCCAGGGAATGGCAAAGACGACTGACCAGCTGGAAGCTTTGTATGGACTGCAGAGGCTGCAAGAAAGAGGTGAAGTCAGTTGGACCAGATATATGATGCATGTACACGTGTATAGGGCTGGGCTTTTCAACTTGCAGTCCATGGGCCACATATGCTCGCAAAAGGGCATGGGAGTGGCCATTGACCATCTGCCCGTGCTAAACCTTTCACCCTAAGTCTTCTCCCCCATGTCTCTTTCCATACACCCAAAAACATGCGCACCTTCCCCATCAGTCGATACAATGACCCCAGCAGATGCAGGGAGAACACCGTTTGTTCAGCACTCTTCAGCGATGGGACCTGCGGGCCAGAAAGGAGACCCTTCCACAGAGTCAGCGCCTCATCCAGATTTTTCATAGGCCCTGGAGGAAATTACAAGTTAATTGGATAGAGCAAAGACAAATAGCAGCCTACCGCAAAGATATACCCTGTAGATTAGATTTAGCAAAGAAGGGGTTATCCCGACACAGAGAGACAGAGAGACACACACACAGAGAGACACACACACAGAGAGACACACACACAGAGACAGAGAGACACACACACAGAGAGACACACACACACAGAGAGACACACACACAGAGACAGAGACAGATATATATATATATATATAGAGCTAGATATATATATATATATAGAGATAGATATATAGATATATATATATAGATATAAAAAATAAAGCAGCCGATGGGGAATTTCAGCCACACAGCCGCTTTGGCAGATAGAGCACAAGGCCCAAACCTATAAACAGGCAGACAGCAGTCTCCTCGTCCTGGCACGTTACCTGCCTCCCCTGCCAGTGTGAAACAGATCCCATCCCTCACAGACTGGTCATCATGTAGTTTGTCTTCGTAGTTTAGGTCATTGGGTTCGTATTCTACGCCCGACCACTGGCGCTGGTTGGCGTCCTTTGCTTTGCGCCGCTGCACCTCCAAACCCTAGATGATGAAAGTGCAACGCTGGGCTATATACACACACACACTTTGGGTCATGACTTCTGTCCACCCCTTTCCTCTACTGCTCTCACCTAAAACCTTTTGCCCACAGCCTGTGAAACGCCTTCAGTATATGCCATGCCCCTTCTCTCCCCACCTTCGTAATTAAACATTCAATAGCCCGACTACTTCTCACACCCACAAAAAGGCAACCATTATGGACAGGCAGTGTGATCCACTGCACCTCCTATATAGTCTATGCAAGTTTTCCAGTACATCCCTCATTGTACGTGCTCCAGGGCAGGGACTCAGTCTCCTACCATGTGCTTGTAAGTTTTATACTGTACTAGAATGTCTATTTGTACCAGACTCCATATATGGGTACACATTTTGGGGTGGGTAACATACGCAATATATTTAAGAGGGTACATGTCAGTATTCCCAGGCATATACAGCAGGGCAGTGCCCACGGTTATACACCTGTGCGCCAGCAGCAGATGTTTGACGTTGAAAGATACAGAAGCAGACTGGTGAGCTTGCTAGAGACGGGACATATCAGGGGCCAGGTTACACACCTCCTTCATGTTGGCTTCCAGCGTACAGATATAGTGCCAGAGCAGAGCCTGGGCTTTGATGTCCAACAGGCGCTCGTGGTTTTCAGAGATCGCTGAAGCAGAATCCAGAAGCCTGAGAGATTCCTGCACAGCATCCAGAGCTGAACTGAAGAGAAGACACAGCGAGGAGATGATAGTGAGATACAAATTAACACTGCCCCTTCCCTGCAGGAGTGATCTGCAAGGCATCTCAACTAAATTACAAGCAGGGGATAGGTGAAAGGAGTGAATGTAGGAACAGATAAGCACTTCTATAGACACCTTCTCCTCTGAAGTAGGAATATCAACCAAGAAAATGTCTCGGAAGAGGATTCTGGGTCAAGAAGCAATAGTAACAGAACCAAAGTTAGGGGTATTTGTGAGCAGGGTTACAGAATGATGTGCATTGATCTGCTTCTGAAGCATGTCACATGTATGCTGTAAAGCCTTCTGCTCACAAAACATTTATGGAGGATAGAACATCCCCCGCTTACCAGTCTGTCTGCTCCGTGTAGTCGTGATAACACAAAACCTGAGCCAGCTCAAGGAGGAAGGGGGCACGGTGATGCTGAAGGCTGCTGCCCTCGCTGCACAGCTCCAGAAGGTCACAGATGGTGTTGTAACGCTCCTGCCCAGTATCCCCATGAACAGACTTATACCCCCTCAGTTCCTCTGCGAGGAGAAAGACCATCATCTCTGGATCCAAGGGGTAGTCAGTAAGCCCATCCTTCAGGGTCCTGTAAGGAATGAGAATGTTACAGAGAAAGCAGTACACAAAGAACCAGCAACGCAGGAAAGCAATAAGCCCTAGGAGAGACTGCTAGATAGTCAGACAGTAATAGGCACTAGTCAGTGGTCTAGGGGAGGATTGAGAGATCAGAGTACTAGTTGACAATGAAAGACCTAAGAGACCAGTGGAAATGCACAAGGGACACACACCACACACAACCACACAACCACACACAACCACACCTAGTTTGCTGTCAAATTGACTATGCAAGATAATGAGGTTGGGGTGAGGAAGGTGTGAAGAGAAAGACAGGATGCAGAAGGAAAGGCAGCCAGTGCTGTGCAGTTCACTCACTTCAACCTCAGATCCTCCTCCCCATTCTTGGCGCCATCCATTTTAACTCTGACCCAGAGGGCGATCGGTTCTGCAATCTGCTGAGTGACCTGAGCACGCAGAGCTCGCAGCCAGAGAGACACAGCCGCACAGCCGCGCTCGCTCTGACCGGCCTTCCTGCAGCATTCTACATACAGCCTAAAACACCGGTGCAGCTGGGAGGGGGACAGGCAGGACATGAAAACCCATGTACCCTTAAGCAGAGAACAACCTGCACACTTTACAGACGCCAAGAAACACACTGCAAGGTGCGAGACCAGTGGTGTGTCCAAGTCAATAAGGCAACAAGTGAGGCCTACGTGTAACACCAAAGGAGACTGCCATCCATTTATATTAATCCTTTCACTGCAAAGGCCTCTGACAGCAAAAGGGTTAAACACAATGTTTCAGTGTGAAAGAGGACCAACAACACATGCAGGACCCACACAATAATCAGCTTGAGTGTTTAACACTAGATCCTACGCCCTCTGATCAGTATACGCCACAGCCCGCTACCGTTTAATTATTCTCTGCAGGGATTTCTGGGGCAGAACGTCCCCTGCGTGCCCAGTCACATTAGAAGCAGTTGTAATTATTACCTGCTCAAGATCATCATGAATGGTGGCAGATTAAAATCAGGGGGATGAGGGCGCAGATCATATTGTAATTGTATTGGTCAGCGACAGCCCAAGCAGAAGTTAATTTGCTTCCTTCTTCCAGTATGCGCCTGCTGCTTACCCTTTCCACTGCCAGGTCTGGGTCTGCTCCAGGCATTGCTAGCCGCTCACAGAGGGGAGATACCAGGTCAGAGGCTTCCTGATACATCTTCTGACTGTAGAACCAGTAGGCCAAGTTATGCACACAGGACGCTGCCAGGAAAGAGCGAGAGAGAGGGAGGGAGTTACCCCAAAACACATTCCCGCTCTACATCGGTGTCCTACAGCAGCGGCACCTTAAACCATTTCCGCGGAAAAAAAAGAAGCTTTTATAGAGACCTGTTATGTTGAAGAACTCGGCAGCATCTTGGTCAGGCAGATCCTGGAGGGAGCTCAGGATCCTGGAGATCGCATCTCTGCAGGCCCCGAGCAGCAAATGCAACCTATCGCATTTTGTGTCCTGCAGACAAACAACAAAACTGGACAGTCACATGGGAGAAACCCCGGTGCTATTCCCCAAACGCAGCTTCTAGAGATTAGCAATGCTTCCATAAGTCTGGAGACAGCCGCCACGGGGTTAAGGACCCCGCGATTAGACAAATCAAAATCATACCACTCGCTGCATGAGTAAGGGGTGCCAAAGACAGATAACCGTTTCTCCTGCAAAAATAGACATTGGGCGGTTAAATTGTATTTGCAGGCATGTATATGGAGATCCCGGACGCGCAACCGTGAGGATGGCATATGTCCAAGTATTCGGGAAACTAAGTAATGAGGCTTTTTCTATATGCAGTCCGACTAAAATATCAGAAGAAGAAAAAAAAAAATGTTGTTTGTTCCTTAAGTCACCCAAGTAGCTGATTTATGACATGTGTGGGTCATGTGTTTTAATGCAAGAAGGTCTGGGCATAAAGGTTGGAATAGGAAAATCAGAATTCAGAGGCGTTTGGCACAGAAAGATGGTTGTGTGTCTGATCCCAGCGACTTCTCTGGAAAGAACTTTTGACGCGTGGCAACGTATAGGGAATTCGGTTTGTATTATCCTTTTATTTTAAGAAACGGTTCTGCATTTATTGTAATCTAAGCATGGCCTTTTTGTGTATTCAAGCCAACCTTTAAGAAGTAATGCTTTGGGCTCTGATTGAACGGTTTGCACGCTTTGTAGTGAGCAGAGTACATTGTCGGACACATTTTGCTACAACAGATCTTTGTGTGTTAAGTGCACAGTTTCTTTAATAATCAGGGACCCAAGACGCTGCAAATAATTTCATATTTGATCATTCTTGGGTGGTGGCAGTGGATAGATATGATTGCCATCAAGCAAGGGGTAAATATTAACTAATTGAAAGTACTTTGCGCAGGAAAAAATGCGAGTTGGCTAGAGTAGCCGTGTGTATTAACCCTGGTTGCATATCTAAGTCACGAGCTCACTAGTGTGCGGTTCGTGACAGATGGTATATGGCGACGGATTGTTCATTTGAGGGACGAAGGTGAAATGTGGGCCAGCTAAAGCGCTGTGCATTAACCCAGGGGTGCACAAACTGAGGGGCCGCAAGATTTTTTTTTTTTGGGGGGGTGGGGGGTGAAGAGAATGAATGTGGCAGTTGCAGAGCCCAAGCGCTCTTCCCCAAGGCATTTAAATTAAATGCCGGGGGACCATGGCGAGGCCTCTGCAACGTCACTTACCGTGATTGTCGGCTTCGGCGACATCGCCACGGGGTGGGGTCACGTGCCGTCACAACCCCGCGGCCTCATTTGACGCTTCTGAGCAGGCAAAGGGGGGCACAAGCAGGGTCGGGGGGGTAAGAAAGTGTGAAAGACGAAATCAAAGCAGGTAAGAAAATGCTTTTTGGGTGGGGTCTTATTGAAGAAATGCCAACTGGAATCATACGAGGTTATAGAAGGGAGGATCCAACCAGTTCTCACCACTATACCTCACGGATCAGCTTTCAAACAAAAATAATATTAAGACCCACCATTGTACATGGCTGGTTTATTACCACTCACTGCACAATAGGGGTGGTGAATAGCTTGAGCACATACTTTTCCTAGTGTATTCTAAGCACCCATATACAAACTATGCATAAGACACGTCAAGCAGGGCCTAGTAAATGTGCTCCTTTACAGGGCCTAGTAAATGTGCTCCTTTACAGGGCCTAGTAAATGTGCTCCTTTACAGGGCCTAGTAAATGTGCTCCTTTACAGGGCCTAGTAAATGTGCTCCTTTACAGGGCCTAGTAAATGTGCTCCTTTACAGGGCCTAGTAAATGTGCTCCTTTACAGGGCCTAGTAAATGTGCTCCTTTACAGGGCCTAGTAAATGTGCTCCTTTACAGGGCCTAGTAAATGTGCTCCTTTACAGGGCCTAGTAAATGTGCTCCTTTGCAGGGCCTAGTAAATGTGCTCCTTTACAGGGCCTAGTAAATGTGCTCCTTTGCAGGGCCTAGTAAATGTGCTCCTTTACAGGGCCTAGTAAATGTGCTCCTTTGCAGGGCCTAGTAAATGTGCTCCTTTACAGGGCCTAGTAAATGTGCTCCTTTGCAGGGCCTAGTAAATGTGCTCCTTTACAGGGCCTAGTAAATGTGCTCCTTTGCAGGGCCTAGTAAATGTGCTCCTGTACGGTACAATCGAGCGGAATGGTGTCTTCCAACACAGGTGGTGTCTCTTATGGAGCAGCACTACACTACATATGGCCCCATGTGCCAGGGTTTGGCTACTTTGCAACTCTGTATTTAAGATTAGGTATACAAGTTAGGGAGGCATGTACCTTGCCACTCTGCAGGAAAGCGCACACCGCGTTTGTGAACTGCTGAAGGCTGCCAAATTGCTGCTGCTTCAAGACTTTGCGTTGCCGGGTCGCACCCTTGGGAGCCTAAGAAAAAGGGCGAAGGAAAGAATATAAATAGGGAAGACCCAACAGACGCACTACTCCCCCGCTTTGTAATAACACCATCTACAACAGAAAAAAACACAATACAATATTACCGCCAACCAACGACTCCCAAAGCATTGGTTCTCGCGATGGTCTGCCGTACACACGGTTCCAAATTGTGAACACGTCACATTCTGCTGGAACTGGCGTTTTACAATACGATTGTCTGGTTTTGTTGCGGTTTCTTTCTGTACTTCTCAAAATGTCAAAGCGAAACCTATGGTCCATTACAAAGCGCACACACGAGGCAGGGGGACATTCAGAGAACAATGAGGCAAAGGCAGTCCTGATGAAGTGCAGCACAACAAAAATGTGTCGATGTTAAAGTATTTGATTGATACGTTAATTGTCTACCACTGGATGATGCCGCCATCATTTTTATAAAGAGAGTATAGTTTGCAGGTCATTTTAAATAAAAATACTAATTATTTCTGGGCCTAAGGTCAGAGAGCCGACTTGTGCCTGGTTGACTAGTGATGTGTGCTCCAAAAAGAACACACCATATTTATTTTAAGGAACCCCAGAAAATAGCAAATAAGGCTGTCGCCCCAGTGTTGGCTGCTGCACGCGCGCCTGGCAGTGCGTGCACAGCTTCAAGCCGCGATCTGCAGGGAGTGATGGGTACAGGTTTGCCAAGCACAGCAGCACTTTCCTCTCTCAAAGTCCATCTTAAAGACAAAGCTTTGGCCCCCTAGGGGACATTTACCAACAGAACCGCAAACTTACATATACCGTGCGAAGGACGTGAAATTGAAAGGAAAAAATAAAAAAAAGGAGCGATGAAGGGGGAGGAATGAAAGGACCCGTATTTAAGCAACCATGAGTGATGGACACAGAGGATGAAAACTGCCCACCGATAAACAAAATGGATGGGGGGGGGGGGGGGTGGAGGGGGAAAGATTACATCAGCCCAGTATATTGTTTGGCATCGCTCCTATGAGAGATCAGGTAAAACCATGAGGACAAACATAACTCAATGGTGACGATAGGCACATCAGTCAAAGGTGGCCTTAGATGTGCCTGGTTGATGGTGTTTTCACTCCCGTCCATCACCAGCATACCTAGATACCACAGAGCCAGGCAGCACACGCGTGCTTTTTCCCCTTCGTGCGACCTGTTGCAGGTCCAGTCAAGGATGTCTATCACGCTGTTGACCTGGCAGACTCATTGAGTTACCTTATAGTGACTGATGCTATGGGACTCTTCTTTCAACTCTGATATCCATCGACTCACGATGTCTGTAACTTTCATGCCTTATACTGAGAAGTTTGAAGCCTTCCTTTCCAGCATAATGTTCAGAGGACTACCCAATACATTTACCTTCATTATGCGTTTGGTGCTGGGTTGCTTCAATGTTATTTCAGCACATTGTTGCCATACATTTATATAGTCATATATCTATGAGACTTATTGAATGTGCAGTCTTGACAATGAAGGTGTGTTTTTACCCTATTTGTGTTCTGTATCACTTAGTGGGACGATTAACAATCCTAGATTTTAGCAAGAGCCTTTGGGTAATTTTGTGTCCTGTTCTCCCCTCTCCGTTTAACACAAGATCATCGTCGTCTTCTAAGACCACCTATGACTGGTTAGGAGTTCAGATAATGCCATCAGGACAAACCCAACTGAGGTCCATGCGGACAAGATACAGACAGTAGTAATGATCTCCCCCTCCCTCCCCCACTTTTTTGTTTGTCGCCCACTATGTTTACCTCACGTATCCGTAACTGATGGTTGCTTAGATACTCGTTCTGTCACCTCTCCCCCTTTTTAACATGTAATGTCTTTTGCATGCTCTATATATAGGTTTGCAGCTCTGTCAAGCTCGACAAACGTCCCCCAGGGGACAGAAATGTGATGTGCAAATAAATCGGCTTTTGCTTCCCCATTAAATCCACGAGTGCCAACCTGCCCCACTGCAGATAAAGATGACTTTTATACATCTCCCCCCAGACACGAATACTTGTTTATGGGAAACATGGACAGCTGCATGAAAGCAGACAAGGCAGTAGTCATCTTGCGATAGATACGCAGCTTTCTATGGGGTGATCGCAGGGCCATACTTAGACTTTGTTCTAATGTGATAAGCATCTCAGGAACTGAGGGGGGTCCCAAGAGCACAGATGGCACTGTTGAGCTTTGACGATACTTTTGGTTCAGATAACGCAAGAGGGGGGGGGGGGGGGGGGGGCGGGGTGGTTGGGGTAAAGAACAAAAAAAAGTTTGTTTTCTAAACATTTTCAACATAGTGATGGGTCTGATTTTCTCCTGGTTTTACCTTTAGTGTGGTCAGTATGTAGAGCGTGACATGGATTATGGAAACTACCCAGGATCCAGTTATTAATGGGATGGTCATGTGTCTTGATTTGGCCCATGAGCACTTGTTTCATGGATGCCTGTGGCCTGTGTAGGGCCTCTTATTCTTGTTTAACCCCTTCAGTGCAGGAGGGACCTGAAATGCACAGAAATTCTTCCCAATTTTGAAGGGGATAATATGTAAAACAGTTGGGGATTAATCCCAAAAGCCACTTCAAGTCTTTAAAATCGATACTAGAAGTGAGCAGTTAAAAAAAAAACAGGCCAATACTAAAATGAGTGCACGGACCGGGACACTGCAGTGCTATACGTACGGTAGACACTTGTTCCTCGAGAAGATGGTAATGCACTTCGAGAAGCTCCGCCAGGCTCAGGACCTCATTGACACCCTGTGTCACGGCATCCACAGCATGGCCGACTTGTCCATCCAAACAGGAGACTGCAAAATGGCAGCACTCACCTAGTGCCTGACACAGCCATCCCTCCCCAGAGAAACGGGCTCCTCTAACTGTATCTGTTGTCTTGGATAAAAGTTGTGTGATCCCATGTGCTCTCCGCCCTTCATGAACTGCCACAGCAAGGTCCAAAAGTGCCAGCCCAGCCTGACAGCATCTCTCTGACCTCTTCAGGTATTCACATGCTTGTTTGACAACTTCTCGCCCCTGCTGGGGGCAGCCGCTTTTGCAGAGTAGGCGACAACTCTCCAGCGTCAGCTCCAACAGGCAGCGTGCCCGTGGGCCGGTTACAGCCCCATGCTGTATCAGAGGCAGCACCAGCAGCTTCTGAATGCTTTGGTTTAGAAAATGGGCATCATCCTGGCTGCATGATTTGCCCTTGGACTCAAAGGCCAAAACTACAAAGCTGGTGTGGCGAGAGACAGATAGGGAAGAGTCACCATGTGACATAGAGCCTTCCAGCAACAACAGGAAGCGCAGTGCATGTAGTCTAAGGCACAGGGTCTCCCGGTTATGGGGGCAAGGGCTCTGCTTCTGTTCTTGGTCCCCAGCTGCCTTCCACAGGAGTTGGAAGCCACTTTTGGCCACAGCTGTGAAATCTCCTCCATTCTGCTGTTCTTTGGGGTAGCTGGAAAGAGAGGAGTACAGAAGGTCTGAGAGCTGAGTGCAGCTGCAGAAGGAAGACTCGCGTGCTGAGAAGTTCTTCAGAAGGTGGAAGAGGATCTTCTCCAGGTAGATGGGAGTGCGCTGGGGGCCAGATGCACGGAAACCAAAGCACGCCAGCTCCACCAGGGGCACCAGGCTCTGCAGGTGTTGATCATGGCAGGAGGCGTCCCCAGCCCAGTGGTTGCAGGCACGTAGTACACGATCACACACTACCCGCTGATCTAATAGCTGATCAGGGGAGGACGCGTGACAGGGGACATCTGATAGACACAACTAGAGGCAAGAAGGAGAGTTGTCAGTAATTATGTAATAACACAAATATTGTTTTATATATATATATATATATATATATATATATATATATATATATATATATATATATATATATATATATATATATATATATATATATATATATATATATATATATATATATATATATATACACATATATATATATATATACATATACACACAGTAGGAGTACTTTTAAATCATTAACACAGCTGGTTCGGAAAAACCATGTGGACTCCACGCAATGCTACAGACAAAACGGAGCCAGAGATCCCTAAAGAACCAATTTAAAAAAAGGGTCATATCACACAAAACAGTGTACCCAAAGAAATCCTTTAACATCTCTCCCAGAGGGATCCAGCGCATTACAGAACTCCCTAACTACTTTGCTGCTCTGCAATGCTATGCAGGCACCTCTTACAGCAAAGGGGTTTAAGCTTCAAAACCACATACCATACATAACCATCTTTAATGCCACGGTTGGTTGGTCAATGATCCCTTAAACACACACACACACACACACACACACACACACACACGTTTAACAATTAGCCCTAAGGCTGCATTTATAGTACTGGCTACAGCGACGCTACCCGTGGACGTCACACAAGTTGCATACTGGTGTGCGATGTCGCTGGCGGCAAGGGGCTATTTGATTGGCTACTGCCAGTCACGTGGTGCGGCTGTCTCTGGAAATCTCAAATTCTTTTGACTACAGCGATTTTGGTAGCCGTCACGTCACCCCCACTATGTGCAGTCGCTACGAACTACATTAAGTTGCTTTGCGGCTGCACGCCGTCGCTGAGCCAGTACTATAAACGCAGTCTTAGATCACATGCTAGCGATTACACTGCAAACCTCCAAGACTAAATTCTTAAAGCTTCCAGCGACTGAGCTCCATATTAGAACCAACGCTAACACCACCCTAACCCCTGTCACTAGTTTTAAAATACCTGGGCTTATGGTTTGACTACCACTTAACATTCGGGATGCACATTGATACGCTGACATCCAAAACCTATGCCAAACTAGGGGTACTTTACAGGAACAAACCCACCCTAAGTCTCCTGGTCAGAAAGCGTATCGCACAGCAGATGCTAATGCCAATTATTGACTATGGAGACATAGTATATGGCTCGGCACCTCAAACCCACCGTAGCAAACTTGACACCCTCTACAATTCAATTTGTCGTTTTGTTCTCCAATGCAACTACAACACACATCACTGCGAAATGCTCAAAGAACTAGATTGGTCATCACTAGAGTCTAGGAGCAAAGTTCACCTTTCCTGTCTTGCCTTTAAATTCTTCATGGGCAAGCTACCCAGCTACCTGAACAAGCTCCTCACCCCTACCACATGCAGCGCCTATCACCTGAGATCTGACTCCAAAAGACTGTTCATGGTCCCAAGGCTCAACAAAGTATCCGGCCGCTCCTCCTCATCTTACCGTGCACCCCAAAACTGGAACAACCTACCAGAGTCTCTCACATCCACCACCAGTTTAAGTTCTTTCAAATCTAAGGCTGTCTCACATTTTAATCTGGTCTGTAACTGTTACATAAGCCTATAATATACATCTTCTCTAACTGTGCATGCAATGTATTGTATATAATGTATACCCTGTTCATTTATGTAACTATGTGTAACCATGTATTATTTGTCTTAACTCTGTGCCCAGGACATACTTGAAAACGAGAGGTAACTCTCAATGTATTACTTCCTGGTAAAATATTTTATAACTAAATTGTTGCTTTGGAGATGTATAAATATAAAGCTGGAAGTGCAACAAGACACATTCAACACAAACTTTACATTACTCCAGCTTCCTACATGTGACGCAAATCTGTTTGCCAGGGAGGCCTGTCCACTGTAAGAGCCACGGCCTGGCAGATTTTTCTCCCCCCTTTTAATGTGCGGTAGAAAAATGTCAATGTGCCACACACAATGTGATGCATCACCATCGTATACACTCACCCTTCCACTACTCACTAACTTTTCCATATTGCCGCGCAGCAGGAGGGAGGATACAAGAACAATTAAAAATGATACGTGTGCATGTTCAAAATGGAGCACATAGCCTTTTAGTTGCACATTGTATGGCTGTCATGCAGAGGCTCGGGGAATTCTTACAATGACAAACTCACCTTGAGCTCTGCGTGCAGTGTCTGCACTGCCTCTGCGGAGAACGTCCGCTTCACAAAGTCTGCACCTTTGAAGGCCTTCATCCTACACTCCATGTTCTGCCTGCCAAGTAAAAGCAAAGAGTTAATGGATCAATACTCTGCAGATGGTGTTGAGGAAGTAGCAGTCTGCAGATTTCCATGCGATAGAGCCATCATCCACTAAGGTCTAGCAGCAGAGAGGTTAATAGAACGTGGAACGGCAGGAGGGAAGAAGTATATAGAGCCTGGTTTAATGTCAGCCTTTATTAGTAAAAGGGTTACAGAAGCATCTTTGTACTTACGAGCAGGTGTCAAGAACGATTTTCTGCAGCCATCGACTACAATGTAAAGTTAGTCAAGGAATTCTCTATAGGGCTTTACAAGGAAAGGAGTGACATGGCAGAAGAGGAGAGGGCAGCAGTGACATGGCAGAAGAGGAGAGGGCAGCAGTGACATGGCAGAAGAGGAGAGGGCAGCAGTGACATGGCAGAAGAGGAGAGGGCAGCAGTGACATGGCAGAAGAGGAGAGGGCAGCAGTGACATGGCAGAAGAGGAGAGGGCAGCAGTGACATGGCAGAAGAGGAGAGGGCAGCAGTGACATGGCAGAAGAGGAGAGGGCAGCAGTGACATGGCAGAAGAGGAGAGGGCAGCAGTGACATGGCAGAAGAGGAGAGGGCAGCAGTGACATGGCAGAAGAGGAGAGGGCAGCAGTGACATGGCAGAAGAGGAGAGGGCAGCAGTGACATGGCAGAAGAGGAGAGGGCAGCAGTGACATGGCAGAAGAGGAGAGGGCAGCAGTGACATGGCAGAAGAGGAGAGGACAGCAGTGACATGGCAGAAGAGGAGAGGGCAGCAGTGACATGGCAGAAGAGGAGAGGGCAGCAGTGACATGGCAGAAGAGGAGAGGGCAGCAGTGACATGGCAGAAGAGGGGAGGGCAGTGACATGATAGAAGTGAAGCACTACATAAAGAAGCAGTAAAGGGGTCTCCGCTGGGAAAGTCATTATTGGGGCAAATTGGTGCAGTGAAGGTAGTGGCTAATGCAGCATTTCCTGGGCAGTGAATTAATGATGCAGTATATATGGCCCATGGTCATTGCTGAGGCAGTAGAAGAGGGCACATGGCGCGGCAGAGAGGGTTGGACACTGAATGGTGTTAATGTGGCATATGTTGGCCAGTTAATGGGGTGTATGGTACATTGATGAGACAGTACACAGAGTTCATGTGTAGCTGCTGCTGCCACAAGAAAGGATTAAACGTCAGATTGTGCCGGCGATCTATGCGAGGTACCCAAATCTGGAGGATATTTACCCAGCCGCCGCTCCCCCCGTCTCTCTGGCACCAGCTGCCTCCTCCGCCTCTTTCCGTTCTCCAGCCCGCGCCTTCACTGAGTTCAAATCTCCCTCCACGGCCAACCAGCGCGGGCACTACTGGTGACGTCACGTAAGCGACCCGCCGCAGTGCATGCCGGGGATTGTAGTTGCAGCAGGGGGAGGAATTTCCCATTCATCCCTTGCGTCATTAGGTTGTCACTGATGCTAGGTTTGGTTGCAGCGGCATAATTACTTAAGACCCAGCCATTTTTTCGGAAGCTTCTTTCTTCTTCTTGATTGATTTTAATAAAAATATATATATTATTATTACAATGATCTACCTATTAATATAATATGTTGTATATTTGTTTTCTGCTATTATTCTCTGCTCTGTATGATTTATAATCTAAGATGACATGAGGCAGGTGCTCCATTTTAGGAGGCACATATGGTTTTCTGTAAGTATAACTGATGGGAAGTCTGATGGAGTTTAGTGGGGTGCCACGAAAAAATACCACTTTTTGGCCCAAGATACCCAAATTGTACTAATTTTGGTCCTTGGGGGTATTGACATCTGTGATGACCTGTGACATGACCGTACAACTAGACAAATCCCACACGACACGCGCACACACAATCACTTTTATTACCACATGTATCAACTACTGAACAATATCTATGGTGCAGCTGTGATAAGGTCATAACAGAGGGTGTGTGCACAAACATTCAACATTAAGCACTGCAACAACTTATATTATGCCTTTCATTTGTATTAAATACATAAGATTAATCATTTCAATCTAAATCGCTGTGCAGTCTGTTGTATTTAATAAAGATGAATTATATGATATAAACCCTTAGCGTGCTTATTTCAGGACCCGTTTGATTAAACATGTAATTTTGTGTTTATTATAACAACATTGTACAGCTCTGGTGATCTTGTGACATCATAGGGGTTGTACGTAGGGAGGTGTGGAAGAGGGGTGATGTAATTTACCTGGGATTCATGGGAGGCGCTGAGCCCCCCTCCTGCTTTCTGATATTCCAACTGGTTATTTGACTTGCACTGGATTTCCAATGCTGCTATTGTGTCCTAATTTTCTCAGCAAGCAGCACAAAATAAGAGATTTCCCCGGTCTGTCACGTGTGAGCCAATGATCCATTACAAATCTACACTTTCACTTCTATGTCAAGAAAAAGGTATCTACATTAATAGGTCTCTCAGTTTTTACCTTTACAACTACAGAATAAACCTGGTAAAAGAAAGTGGGCCCAAGCAGCGTTGCCCTTAATTTGAACATAGTTTGTATTGAAATCAGGCAAATAAGCATTACTTTTACAATAGTACTAATGGACATACAGGACTTGGATTGTATTCTCTTCAGTGCAGGGACTCCTTTTCCTAATGTTTGACATGTTTATTCTCAGTGTTCGACAATTATATACATTTACACGCCCAGGGCGTGTGGATTTAACCTCCGGGCGAGTAAATATTGGCCCAAGCAGCCCACGTGTGGTTTTTAAATTTCCCCCGCTCGCGTTGCTGTTTTTCCCACGCTCGCGCTGGAGAAAAAAAAAAAAAAGCCGGAGGCGGGTTCATGTTGTTGGGGGAGATTACCCCGGCTCTCTGAGCAGTGCCTTCGCTCCTCCCCCCGCCTCTCAGCAACTTTCCCTCCTCAGCGCTTCCACTCCTCCCCCTTCCGGCAGCCAGCCCCTTCCACGCCTGTCTGCCTCAGGCCCCTGCAGGGCCATCTGTGGCCCCCCCCCTCCCTCCCATCGGGCCATCCGCCCCCCCTCCCATCGGGCCATCCGCCCCCCCCTCGCATCGGGCCATCCGCCCCCCCCTCGCATTGGGCCATCCGCCCCCCCCTCGCATCGGGCCATCCACCACCCCCCCCCCCCCCCTCACACCAATCTCTCCCGGCCTCCGTGACCCCCCCCCCTCACCCCAATCTCTCCCGGCCTCCGTGACCCCCCCCCTCACCCCAAACTCTCCCGGCCTCCGTGACACCCCTCACCCCAATCTCTCCCGGCCTCCGTGACCCCCCCTCACCACAATCTCTCCCGGCCTCCGTGACCCCCCTCACCACAATTTCTCCCGGTCTCCGTGACCCCCCCTCACCACAATCTCCCCCCGACACCCCAAATCTCCCCACTCACTCCCGATCTCGCGTGGCAGCTCCGCCAGGTCCCGGAAGGTCTCCACCGACAGCCACTGAGCTGAGGCTGCTGCCGCCGCCCCCATGTCCCGGCGTGTCTGACACCCGGTGACCCGCAGCGACAGCCGCCGAGGGCGACACCCAGCCTGCCCCCGCCTCTTTTCCCTCTCTCCGTGGGATATGGCGCTTTCCGGGGAGACCACAGCGATCCCAAGGTGTGTAGAGGGGGGGGGGTGTGTGTGTGTGTAGTGGGGAGAGAGAGTGCATGGGTGTGTGTGTGTGTGTGTGTGTGTGTGTGTGTGTGTGTGTGTGCATGGGAGAGTGTGTGTGTGTGTAGGATACCAGAAGTGTCACATCACCCCACCCAATCACCCCCCCAATCACTCCAATCACCCCCCCACCCCATCACCCCCCAGCCCCCCACCCCATCACCCCACCCCGTCACCCCCCACCCCGTCACCCCACCCAATCACCCCACCCAATCACCCCACCCAATCACCCCGTCACCCCACCCAATCAAGCCCTCTATCTCTCTCGCCCCCTCTCTCTCACCCCCTCTCTCTCACCCCCTCTCTCTTTCACCCTCTCTCTCACCCCCTCTCTCACCCTCTCTCTCACCCCCTCTCACCCTCTCTCTCACCCCCTCTCTCACCCCCTCTCTCACCCCCTCTCTCACCCTCTCTCTCTCTCACCCCCCCTCTCTCTCTCTCACCCCCCTCTCTCTCTCTCACCCCCCCTCTCTCTCTCTCACCCCCTCTCACTCTCACCCCCCTCTCTCTCTCTCACCCCCCCTCTCTCTCTCTCACCCCCCCTCTCTCTCTCTCTCACCCCCTCTCTCTCTCTCTCTCTCTCACCCCCTCTCTCTCTCTCACCCCCTCTCTCTCTCACCCCCTCTCTCTCTCACCGCCCCTCTCTCTCTCTCTCTCTCACACCCTCTCTCTCTCTCTCACCCCCTCTCTCTCTCTCACCCCTTCTCTCTCTCTCACACCCCCTCTCTCACCCCCTCTCTCTCTCTCACCCCCTCTCTCTGTCACCCCCTCTCTCTCTCACCCTCACTCTCTCTCTCACCCCCTCTCACCCTCTCTCTCTCTCTCTATCTCACCCCCCTCTCTCTCTCTCTCTCACACCCCCTCTCTCTCTCACCCCCCCTCTCTCTCTCTCACATCCCCTCTCTCTCTCACCCCCCCTCTATCTCTCTCTCACTCCATCTCTCTCTCTCACCCCCTCTCTCTCTCACCCCCTCTCTCTCTCTCACCCCCCCTCTCTCTCTCTCACCCCTCTCTCTCTCTCACCCCCCTCTCTCTCTCTCTCTCTCTCACCCCCCCTCTCTCTCTCTCTCTCTCTTACCCCCTCTCTCTCTCACCCCCTCTCTCTCACCCCCTCTCTCTCTCTCACTCCCTCTCTCTCTCACACCCCTCTCTCTCTCTCACCCCTCTCTCTCTCTCACCCCCTCTCTCTCTCACCCCCTCTCTCTCACCCCCCCTCTCCCTATCTCACCCCCTCTCTCACCCCCTCTCTCTCTCTCCCCCTCTCTCTCTCGCCCCCTCTCTCTCTCCCCCTCTCTCTCACCCCCTCTTTCTCTCTCACCCCCTCTCTCTCTCACCCTCTCTCTGTGTCTGTCTCACACTCTGGAACTGGATATCTTACTTACCCTATATATCTTAACTGCCCTATACTACATCGAAATAACCTATACTGCTTTCTTCCAGATCTGACTCAAGCTTCACACGGAAGACATTGGAACCCCCCCTAACCCAGAAGACAGGTAGGGAACACATCCCCTCCAATGTATAACATTGCGGGAATAAGGGTACCTGGACATTGAGGGACTGCGGATCAGGTAAGATCCGGCATATACACACACACACACACACACACACACACACACGATCCGGCATATATATACACACACACACGACTAATTGTAGTATAATGTAATACAATAAATACATTTATGTCAAAAATGAATGATGTTCTGACTAGGAATTTATTAAATGTGTTTTATTTTAAAGCGGGGTTGGGGGCGGGACTAGGGGCGGGACTAGGGGCAGGTAGATTTTTTGGTTGGGCTAGTATATTTTTGGGTGATTTGTCGAACACTGTTTATTCCCATTATTTTGCTGTGACTCGTGCTGCTATGTGCATACACGTTGTGTCCTTCAACACTGGGATAGCTTGTGCACAAGTGGGGGCGGCGGCGTCTCTCTCCCTGGATGGATCTGCGTCAGCACGATGGCCCTGCAGACCCCAGTGCGAGTGTAAAAAAGTGATTATCTATAAATGGCGCTTAGATATAATTAGGTGTTACCTTAAAATAAGATAAACATATTGAGTTAAATGCTAAAGCAAATAAACAGAAGTGCTTATATCAATATAAAATATCTGTGAATGTGATATTAGTGCAAGTGAAAAGTGCAATAATATGTAATACAGGCAAGTAGAATTGCTGCTTCAACCCCTGATAGGTCCATTTTCCTGATCAGACCTGGGGGCAGGCAACCTTACTCCACCCGGGCAGCTTTCATCACGGCACCTGCTATATTCTTTTGGTCTCAGATATGACAGTGACGAGCCCGGAGTGCGAGAAGACAGGAATACAAGAGATACTGAGTTCTCACAACTGATTTAATAAAGCCGTTGTCAGTTCATTACATCTGTTACAAACTGAGTTCCCATATATAGATCACACATCTAAATTTACATGTAACCTTTAAAAATGCCTTTTCTGTAAAACATTTTACTGCTGAGCAACAGCTATTAATGTGGTCATATAAGGCTTGGTGGTCTTCTTGTGTAGATGACATATTAAGACAACAGGTCTAACACTTGAAGCTGAAATATGTCACTATTTAAATCCCTGAGCAGAATAAAGCTGCCACACATTGCTTTAACCTTTTCAGTCCCTGAAGGGAACAGAGTTGACAGATACAATTTTAACCTTACAACCCCACAGTAGATTGCTTCCTCAATCCTTATGTTGGCCTCAGTAGTCCAGATAGAAGAAGATCCCAGCGTGGAAGGACACAACGTGTCAGCTACGTTTTGGTGACTGTGAAATACCCTGTCCCTGCCACAAAAGGAATCCAGGAAGATACAGGCTCTTTATGCTGGAAAGCTTTATTCAAAATGCACAAAAATACCGGGCGTTTGCGAGTGTTCATTTGTTTTTATACCAGTCCATGTTTATTAAATGTTATTATGCCACGTCATCTCTCTAATTTATAAAGGATAACCGGTGGAATATTGAAGATTATCCTTAAATTCCAATTTTGTTACAAATCTATACAGCCTTATTTCCAACTGCTGCCATTTGGATAAGCGTCTGAGGAAGTTCCATATAAAGTTATCACATCAGGTGTGTGCTATCCATAATCTGTGCCACAATTGGAGACTGCACGGACATAATTAGTCTCTGAGTAAAAACTATAGTGAGAGATGTAATACAGGCAGTTCTATGACCGCACTGGTCTGACTTTGTAGACAATACATTAATGTGTTTATTAATACGCTGTTATTTTGGTGTTTTTTCTTTGTATTTCTCCTATGCTTGGAAATCTTGGTTGTGCTCCGGAGGACATTTTCCTTGTTTCCTGCTACTGTTTGTAGGGACGTGGAAATCCCTCCTCTGGCTGCCGGACTTCAGTATTATCCAAATTGGGACATTTTGCTACCTTGTGACTAATTGGTGTGTTTCACTTATAAGCCTTTCGCCCATCACACGTTACGTTTTCACTCCTTATTAGATTGTAATTTAGTGGATGGCGCTACAGTACTTTCATTTTCCTACTAGCAAATGTTTGACTGCTTTCATTTGTTGGGAAAATTAATTACAAGATACTGAATGGGGAAGTGATTTCTTTACCCTTATCCCAACCTGTCCTTATCAGAGAGCCAATAAAGAGGAGAGATTGTAGACCAGGACAATTACACCAGGGATCAATACACTAGAGACAGAACTGCAGAGTTGAACAAAAGTGTATTTATTGGAAAAAGTGTCCGCAAACTTCCAGTACATATAAACACACACACAAACTCACCCAACAAGGGTAACAACCTAAAGTCCAAGTGCAGGGACCTCTGTACAGAAATTTACTCTGGTACACGTTCCCAAACTTGCGCCGCTGTGCTTGGTAGTATGGGCAGCACTGCCTTGCTCTCCGTGAGTCAGCAGTTTCAAAGTTCCCGCCGTCTCTTCCCTTCACACACCTCCGCAAGTCTCCAAACCACCCTACAGGGCACAGTCCCAGCAACGGTTCCCCCGTGGTCCTCCCAAAAGGCCTCGAAGGGAGAGGCGACTCAGTGACCGAGCCTAACAATGGTCCCCCCTCTGAGAGCCACTTTCCCCACACCTGAGTCTACAGCCCTGCCTCGCTCCGCAATGTCCCAAGCCACTCACCTTATCTGGCCCAGAATCTCCTTTGTGTAGAGATTGGATACTCATTTACACGTTCTCCACAAAGAGGACCGCACATTTATAACATTAAGCATACAGTTAACCCCTCGTTCCTGAAATGCTAGAACCAGGCTACAAAATATAATACGTGAAAAAACTGAGGAATAAACCCCAAAGGCTGGTGCTCTATCATACAGCAAACATCCTCTTGATTCCCTCGATTGTGTCAGCGTGTGGGGGGGGGGGGGGGGGTAAATAAACTAAATAGGCTTGTAAATATCCTTGGTGTGTTTATAATGGACTCACTTAGGGTGGGGGGCTAATAAGCTTATAACAGTCCAAAGTATCCCTGAAAGCGTCGCTGCAGCACATCCCACAAGATTTCTCATAATTGTAAAGTTTGTGTTTCCTTTAGGATCAAGCAATCATTCTGGGTTAAAGGTTTTATAAACACCACAATTGTCCTATATACTGCATGTTATTTTGTACAGTACACGCAGCTTGCTGTAAATAGGACGCACTGCACAACCCAAGTAAGATTCCTTGGGAATAAAAGAAATATTATAATGGGAGTATTAACTAGAGATGGGGGAATGTTTTTTGCCGATTGTGATCTGTCTCGGGTGGATTGGTTCCTTTGGTCCGCGGATCAGCCTCAAAAAAGGGCGATCCGCCTTTTTCATTTTCCTTCTAATCACTGACAATCCACATGGCGGATTAATAATCCATGGTTGGATTGTTAAAAATCCACACTCGTTAAATCTGTGGGGGGAGGGGAGAATCTCTCCCCCCCCCACCCCCCATCACAGGTTAATCTGTGGGTGGATTTTTAACAAATCTGGCAACAAATTGTGGAATCCACGGATCAGATTCTTTAAAAAATGTCCGGAATGAATCCAATGGCGGTTTTGGTTTAATCCATATGGATTGAAACTGGAACAATCCGTCAGCGGATTTGACACCGCTTAACAGATTTTGTATAGGAAAGCCTGGGACACTGATTTTCACAGTTCCCCTCCCTCCATCCCTAGTCAACGCATGGGGTCTCAAAACATGCAGGATACAGCCGCAACACCCCCCCCCCCCCCAGAAAAAGCAACAAAATGCCCTTTAAAAACCTAGCCTATATTTAAAACCAGTAGTTAACTGAGAAAAACCTTCCGCTCGCTCTTAGTTGTTTTAGATCAAGTTTGTACTTAGGTGCATAGGGAGAATAGAAGCTGATATATAACTTGTTGTATGAGATACCGTTCTCACACTAGATCCCTTTCATTGCACTCAAAGTACACATTTGGTGTTATTTAACCATGATGAATTCATCAGACTTAGTAATTCTGACGAATTCATCATGGTTAAATAACACTAAGTGTGTACTTTGAGTGCAATGAAAGGGATGTAGTGTGAGAACGTTATCTCATACAAGTTGTTATATATATTTAAAACCAATATGGTCTGGAAGCTTCTGCTGCAGGTTGTTTAAATGTACAACCTCCAAGATGACCTTTTCTCTAAAACTGCACAACCATAGTTGCAGCAAACTTGATGCTTTAGGTCTCCATGTTTCGGCTACCCAACGCTACTGAAAAAGGCTCCACTGGGCAGCCAAAATGTCAAGAAATCAAGTTTGCTGCAAGTATGGTGTGCCTGTTGCTTTGCTTGCTCTCCTTTTTTATAAACCTATTTTTTACTATAATTAGTATTGTTTTGTGGCACCGCTGTCCAATTTGGAGGTCCCTAAAGAGCCATTAAGGATCTTACAAGCCACCACGACGAAGAGGCAGAGAGCTAATGCAACCCTGCTTCACCCCTTCCCCCAGACTCTGCTGTGGTGTCTAGGGTGCATGAGGGCAGATTACATGCGGTGTGGTGCATACCTGTGAGGAACAGGAGGGCCTGAGCTTCCCACGATGTTATTGGTGAGCCAGGACCGGGCTTCTGGGGTGGTAGCCTCAATGATTTCTTAGTGGTGCAGCGCCTCCATCTTCTATACTCCCAGGAATATGGGACAGGACCTGTATAGAAGAACCCCTTCGGTCCCAGGGTAATAGCTTCCAACTCACACACAGTCTTTGGTACAAAGGATAGTCTCTTTATTGACAGATCAAAAACTCCCAACTGTAGTGGCTTCCAGCAGCCGCAACGACAACAGCAAAGCCTTGCTAGTTACGCCGCTCTCCTTCCACAGATAATTCCTCCTCTCCAAGTCTCTCCTCCGACAGGATGGTCTGGGCTAGGGCTTCAATACCCCGTGGCCCACCCCCGAGGTTATCCTCGCAGTGGGGCTTGGATTCTCCCCATCACCCCAGGCAGGAGGGTGGGGGGCATTGGTCCACCAGTTCTATAACGCTATCAGCTCCACTAAAGGAGGCCGAGTCTCTCCACTCCTCTCTCTGTGCTCCTGCACGGCTGCGCAGGTGAGACCTCGGTCTCCTCCAACTCCTTGGACTGATCCGCAGGACTCTCGACATACTACTCTCCATACTAACTGCGTCACTCACAGGAGTTGGCTGCTAAATATAGAGCTAGCCCCACCTCTCGTGATGTCAGCAGAACCTCCCCTCTTGCTCACGCCTGCAGCAGAGTCCAGGCCTGCATCTACCACTCAGGGCAGGGCTATGAAGGGGGAAAACCCATGATGATTACTGGTGCCTGATCTTAACAGGACTTACCACAGTAGAAGGGAGATAGGTATAGCCTGTGCTATTTACAGGGGGCTACACTAAAAAAAAACAAAAACAAACTTGGAGGCTTCTAAATGGACGTGAGATCCACATTTGTGACATTGAGAGGGCGGAGCGCGCGGGAAGTGAACGACTTAGGCGCATGTGACAAACACCGGAGCTCCGTGGAGTGGAGGTAACAAACGCGCTGGGACACCTATTGGTGGTTAAACCAATGAATGTTATTTATCATATGGCATCGAATGCAATACTTACCTTTGATTAATTCCCTGTATAACAAACCGTGCTTCGCTATTGGATACCTTGTGTTCCATCTGTCTAATATCTTCCAAAAGGAGTTCTACAGTATATGAGGCTGGCGTGTCTGAAGGAGCTGCACAGGAATCCTAGAAACCTCACCATGCATGATGTGGACTTTTCAAGTTTGGATTTCTTTTTGGAACTGGTTACGCTTCTTTCAAGTAACTTTACACATACTTGTGGTTTAATACACATTATATATACGGACCACAAATCACAAGAGTATTTAGATTGTATAAACATACATTTTGACTAATGGGTAGATTCGTTTTTGCACATCATACACACCCAAGTTTCACTTTAATATATGTAGATCTTGCCTAATATGTATACATAAACTAAATATGTTAATCTTAGATTGTAAGCTCTTCAGGGCAGGGACTCCTTTCCTATTGTTTTATGCATGAAGTGCTTATTCCCATTATGTGTTATAATATGTCCCGTGTATTGTAAAGCGCTGTGTACCTGGAAGTCGCTATATAAAGATATACATACAGCGTTTTTTCTATATACTTTTTTGTTTGCACATAAAATGGACATTGAAATCCACATGACACATCCACACAGATATATTACAGGAGACACAAAAAACAAAGCACAAACACTACACCTGAGGGGGCTCTGAGAAATAAATGCATAAGGGAGAAGTGAGACACACAAAAGGGGAACAAATACACAGTCACAGGCACATACCCATAAAGGAACACTGAGAGACCCACAATTACAGGTCACTGGATGACTGAAGATGCCAAATCGTAGCCTCAGAGGGCTAAAGTACTACCCTGTAATGGCAATATACAGGCCCCTCAAAACAAGTTGTAATCTAATGAGACGCAGCTGCAGTTACACACACACACACACACACACACACACACACACACACACACACAGTGTCAGACCTCTCAGTGCCGTGACACATTAAAAAGAGCCCCGATGTCTAGGGAGTGTACCATGGCGTCTTACAAAACCTAATCCAGCCGCAGCAAAAACCCACAGGATGCAGGGGGCTAAAAAAGGACACGACACTAGTAGAGCGTCAATGTATTAGGTAGAACGAAATACCACTACTGTTAATTTACAGACCAACGATTCCACTTTATTTTTAAAGGAAAAGTTATTAAAAAGCCTATCCACGTCCCATCTTACAGCATAAATACTACTTACATTTTTGTAATTTACAGTCCTAAGCGCCGACTCAATATTTCATGTGTTTAGATCACAATACCACAAATGTTTCTTGCCACCCTGACCACTGTGCAAGTCGGATCTGAAGATATAGTGCCGAGAACAAGGTTAGTTCAATGTACAAAAAAGGCAATTAGCCAGATCAAGCCCTTGCTTCAATAATAATTTAAAAAAAAATGATGCACTTTGTTTCAGAAGACAAATGTAATGATCTTTTAAGCAAACATTTCACCTTTTTAGTTTCTTCAAAAAAGGTGCTAGTTTCCGGCTGACTCAACTGATGATGTCATCATAATACAGTACATAGCACCTCCATCCTACCACAGGCCAAACAGAGAGAGGGTGTTGAGAAAGGGTGGGCACTTTGCTAGTGCAAGAGGATGTGCACAGCACAGTGAGATAACAGGAGCCTTGGGGAAATCACAAACCATATGCATACTGTAAATTGTTATACACTGCAGCGTTGCTTTTGATGTGGGGAGATGCTTGAACTTTAAACAAGGCCACTGGTTTGTAGATTGCTTATGTCTGTATAAAAATGGTGAATGGGTGTCGGTCAAGCCTTTTGCACCCCAGTGGAGGCTGCACATCCATCCACATTACTGCACCATCCTGCATGTTAATACCTCACTGACACAAGGTGGTCATACGTGGATGGTTACTTGGTCATAAAGCAGGATTTTATTCACAGTGATGATGGAGAACAAGGATTGATGTTCATTTTATGAATTATAATGCAATAGGCTTATGCACACACACCAAAGACCAGCTGGTAAAGAGAAAGATTGGCAGAAGGTATGTATTATGCAGCAAGACCATGGGAGGAAAAGAAACAACCAACTCTACATTGTTTACAAATCATGATTAGTGTCACATGAGCTTAAAGTAGAATGAAAAAATTATATATATTTAAAAAAAAAAAAAAAATTCCTACAGTATTGGAAACAAATGTCCTTTAGCGTTGAACTTTCCTGTTCTCAGCTGTGGAGACCCGCCGGGTTCCTGAGATACTTCTGGGTAATGGTTCAAGGTTCTTAAAATGGGATTTAAATGGCCATCCAATAGGAAATTAGGTAGATGCTGCACAAAGACATATATATCCTATTCTGCTCTCCTATTACTTAAAGTGATAATAAATCAAGGTGCAATAGAGGAAAAAAATTGTATGGTTTCACAAATTGGTCTAATTTGTGAAACCGTACATGCTGCACACCAAGCAAAATTGGGAAACGAAAATACAATTACCGGTGCCCCAACAAATAAGTGGAAGCCTGCAGAAACTCCAGCACTACATGCAAATGGGCAACGCAAGGCACAACGGATTTAGTAATTATCTCATTTATTTAAGCCAGAAACACCACAACGTTTCGACCTAGTGGTCTTTGTCAAGCGAAGTGCCGCTTCAGTTCACTTGACAAAGACCACTAGGTCGAAACGTTGTGTTGTTTCTGGCTTAAATAAATGAGATAATTACTAAATCCGTTGAGCCTTGCGTTGCCCATTTCCATCCAATAGGAAGCTACAAATGTTGTTGCAGGTTCCTATTGCTCCAACATTAGGCAGCTATTTTGTTCCCAGGGGGAGATTTAAACCATGTAACTCCACTGGTAATTAATTATGTCGGGAACTGTGGGATCCCCAGGGCAAAAATGGCTCAAGGGGACCCCCGGTTGCCATCCTGTATAATAATAAAAATGTACATACATACTGCTCTTTAACCTTTTAAACTGGACTGCTTTGTTATCCCCTTTGCAACAAGAGGGGTCTGCAACACATTGTAGAGTAGCAGCATTACATGCAGAAACTTCATTCAAGTGAGAAACCCAACGAGTGACAATGTTTTCATTTGCAGGACCAAATGTTTACAATGTAACACAAACGGTGTGCGATGTTTAATAACGGGAAACAAGTTTGGAAAACCTTGGTTCTGACATATGGAACACGTTTTTTTTCTTTACTGTACTTCTAGCGGTGGGTGGTCTGTAGCCTTTATACCCTTATTTCTTTGTGCCTGGTGAAGCATTGGCGAGGTCTGAAATTGACTGCATTACTTGCATGGATTCGTTCAATAAAGACAGCTGCTGACCGTTTAAAAAGCGCTTTTAGCACTGTTATTTTAATATTATATAACAAAAATCTACGCTCACCCTCTTTTCCCCAAGTCTCATGTTTTCACAGTAAAATTGACGGGGCCCCAGATAACCTCCATCCTTTCCGGTCTAGCAACATCTGAACATGTACTCAGAGTGACTGATGGGAGAGTTCAAATCCTCATTCTTCCCTCCTGTTACTGTATTGCAACCAATCTGGAATGGAAAGAGTACTGGTCCATAACCCATCCCATAACTCGAACAGACCGCCAGAGACCCTTCCCTCCAAGTCATTTGTCTAGCAGAGCATTGGTCGACTGCTGTAGCGTCCTGCCAAGTGTCGTTTTTTTGGCTGTGGGTTACAGCGTGTATCCTCATGTTACTTTTCCTTTTCATAGCTCAGATCCACTGGGCTCTGTCTCTGAGCTCGGCAGCCGTAGCTCGGGGTCATTCCTCACCAGGGAAAAGAGCCTCACCACGCTGAGCAGGGCTAGCAGCATTGTGACCGCACATAAACTAAACATGTTCCTAGTTCCGCTCTGGTAGTCACTGTCATGAAGCACCAGCAGCCCAAGTCCAGCGAGGAGGTTCAGGGGCACTCGGAACCAGTTCAGTACTCCAGTCTGTTCCTGCTCTGGGATCAGCCGATGTCTCAGGAAGCCCATAGCTGGGAAGTAGAGCCCACAGGCCAGCTCGATGAGCAGGAAAGCCACAAAGGACTCAGTCGGGCGCTCCTGGCCTGGGCCAGTGGAGAATGACAGCATGAAAAGGGAGAAAAAGACCATGAGCACAGACAGGCAGAGCACGTGCATGGGCTGCAGGTGATATTTCTTGGAAGTGGCGAGGCGATACAGCGATGAACCTGCCGCACTGGCCGCCATGAAGCTGGAGAAGGCTATGCCAAGCGGTGTGTTGTGGGGATCCAGCACTGGGGTCCAGAGGAAGATGAAGATATAAACTACGCTTTCAAACAATGCCTGAATGGCACCCAACAGCAACACTCGCCGATCCCTCAGCAGGCACCGAAGCCCATCACCACAGACCCTGGGAAAGCTGCTGCTCTGTCCGTGGTTCTCATCCCATTCACGTATCATCATGGCTACCGACAGAACAAGGAGAGGCACTGCCAGCACAGACGGTGAAGCAGGTCCAAGCCCCAGGCACTCTGCACAGGCGTTGGCAGTCACACCTGCAGCCACTGCAATGCCTCCATTCCAGGCTGTGGCCCGGGAGAAGGTGTGAGGAAGCCACTCTGCTGGGAAGTCGTGATGCTCAGCATGCTCATGGGCATACCATACTTCGAAGGAAGAGAAGAGCAGGGCGCTGGAGAAACCGCCAAGCACCCGTCCCGTCAGAAGTACAAAGTAATCCTGTGACAGCTTGCAAAGGTAGCAGCCCGCCAAGAGAAGGCAGAGCAGTATGCAGGACTTCCTGCGACCAAGCCGGCCTGTTAGTGGGGCACTCACCAGACCCGAAAGCACACTGGCCCCAAAGCCGCACACATAGATGATGGCGATCTGCCCCTCCAGGAAGTGATAGTGCTGGTACAGTTTGTACAGGTAGGGGCCTTGCAGCCAGTCTGCGGCCAGAGCTGGGAAATAGGCTCGGTAGAAGCCATGCTGGAAGCGGCGGAAGGCTGGATTGCCTAGGGGGATGCTTGTGGCCGATGGTTTGGAGTGGCAGGCAGAAAACTCCAGCACTGCCCACAGAGCTAGCAGCCCAGCCAGAACCAAGTATGCAGTCAGCAGCATGATGATATCATCGAAGCAGCATTCTGAGAGGAAGCTGCAAGGAGAAAAGGAGGAGGACTTATGTAAAACGTATTACAACCAATCTAAAATCCTGCATGCAATAAGCCTGGCTATGGTGAAGATTGTAAGTTTGGTGACTACATCCAAACCAACAAAAATATTAAGCACTTTTTTATTAGTTTTAAATAAAACAACTGGGGGTACTTTATAAAAATTATTATTAGTATTATCTGCATTTTCATTGTACCATTTAAGTTTTCATTTCCAATCAAAAGCCAACTGGCATCATTTTAAGACAAAAAAAGTTAATTCAATTACAGGGGAACAATTGATTCTCATATTTGTTTAAAATAAACTCGGCATACTTTTATTCCACCCAAAACAAACACCTTTGTGTGTTCTATTTCATGTATGTGTATATACACATACACTTATGTTTATAGACCATATTATATGTCTAAACACATGTACAGTTATACGCCTTATTTAGATGTGATTTGGTGACTGCAGCGAGGTTTCCGCCGTCTGTCCCTCATACACTCACCGCACAGAGGATCTCTCCGAGTCGGCATGATTCACTGGGCGAGCCTCCCTCCTTACCCCGCACACACCCCTCCCTCCTTACCTAGCACACACCCCTCCCTCCTTACCTAGCACACACCCCTCCCTCCTTACCTAGCACACACCCCTCCCTCCTTACCTAGCACACACCCCATCCTCCTTACCTAGCACACACCCCTCCCTTACCCCGCACACACCCCTCCCTTACCCCGCACACACCCCTCCCTCCTTACCCCTAGCACACACCCCTCCCTCCTTACCCCTAGCACACACCCCTCCCTCCTTACCCCTAGCACACACCCCTCCCTCCTTACCTAGCACACACCCCTCCCTTACCCCGCGCACACATCACCCCCTCCTAACCCCGCGCAAACATCACCCCCCTCCTTACCCCGCGCACACATCACCCCCCTCCTTACCCCGCGCACACATCACCCCCCTCCTTACCCCGCGCACACATCACCCCCCTCCTTACCCCGCGCACACATCACCCCCCTCCTTACCCCGCGCACACATCACCCCCCTCCTTACCCCGCGCACACATCACCCCCCTCCTTACCCCGCGCACACATCACCCCCCTCCTTACCCCGCGCACACATCACCCCCCTCCTTACCCCGCGCACACATCACCCCCCCTCCTTACCCCGCGCACACATCACCCCCCTCCTTACCCCGCGCACACATCACCCCCCTCCTTACCCCGCGCACACATCACCCCCCTCCTTACCCCGCGCACACATCACCCCCCTCCTTACCCCGCGCACACATCACCCCCCTCCTTACCCCGCGCGCACATCACCCCCCCTCCTTACCCCGCGCACACATCACCCCCCCCCTCCTTACCCCGCGCACACATCACCCCCCCCTCCTTACCCCGCGCACACATCACCCCCCCCCTCCTTACCCCGCGCACACATCACCCCCCTCCTTACCCCGCGCACACATCACCCCCCTCCTTACCCCGCGCACACATCACCCCCCTCCTTACCCCGCGCACACATCACCCCCCTCCTTACCCCGCGATCTCTTCCCGCAGCTCCTGCCATACTCGTCCCGGAACTTCTTCTTTCCGATTCCGGGAGAGCGCTCACATGACACGCACTTGCCTTCGTGCTGCGGGTCACGTGACGCAGTCCTGGCGGAAGCACAGCCGATGCCAGTCGTTTTTTTTTTAATTATATAACTTTATCAACTTTATGTGACCAGCAGTAAATGTAGTACGGTAACCCGGTGGCAAATATGTTAATAATAGGAGGTGATGCCAAGATTGCCAGTGCTTTACAAACTATTGGGAGTCAGAGACCCTAATAAGTGAAGTTTAGTAGTACTGGAAAAACATGACAGTTTATTTGTAACCTCCAGGAGTCCCTCTGTTCCTGAAATATTTCAATGTCTTGTGCAAGCTTCTGACACACAAAAAAATACAGATGTAGCAGCAACAATAACATTTCAGTGCTTGCCCCGAAGGATCCCAGCGCAGGGGTCCCATTGAGAATCATTTGTCGGGACAGTAAGGCGTGTAATATAGTGCGCGTGCGCTACCGTGCGTGCGCTGCCGTGCGTGCACACATCAATTATAATTGGCTGTTAGGGTTGCCAGGTGGTTTCTCCAAAAATACTGGACTCAATGGTGAAAGGTGCGTCAGGTCACTATGTCCAGGGAGGAAAATACTGGACACATACATGTCCAGTATTACAGTACCTCTCATTTTTTACTGGACAGAGTATCCAAATACAGGACTGTCCACTTCAATACCGGACACCTGGCAACCATATTGGCTGTGTTAGCCAGACGTTCCTATACCTGGGACGTGCGCACAGCCGTGAGCGGTGGCGTGGCAGACCAGGGAAATTACAATAAAATTGTATTTTTGCGCTGCTGCCACGCCGCGAACCAATCACAGTGCGGGCAACGCTATGACGTCAGAGTCACGCCCCCTAACCGCGCTCATCACCGCTTGCAGCCTACAAACTAAACGCGCCCGCACACGCAGCAGCAAGAATTATAAAACAAGCCTTAGGCCTCGTTCAAGGTGGGAGCGCGCTCGCGCCGTGATATCAGGCGCTGGGCGATTCGTGGCCAGCTAGTTGCGCTGGTTGGGGGGGGAGGGGGAGGGAGTGCCTGTGACGCACGTGACTAGGGCAAGCGCGAGAAATACAAAAATATTTATCTCGCCAAGCATCGTGCCTCTGCACGCTCACGTTCAGCTTGGACACAACAATTTACTTTAATTGTTTTGATTGCGAGCAAGCTCTCAGCCTGGACGAGGCTTACTACATCTGTATGGGCGGAGGATCACCAGCAGAGTCCCAATGTCATCTTCAGACCTTGGCTGCCATTTTGTGCATCAACGTGCAAATATCTTGGGACCGTGGGTGTGCCTGGGTCACATAATACAAACAAAGCCAAAATGTTGAAGTGAGCAAAGTGACTCGACTGGGGCAGATTGACACAAGGGATGGATATATTGGAGACAGTAAAGGATTGCATTGTAATCTTTGTATTCTATTGCATTGTAATCTTTGTAATGCAATCTGTGATAGTTTATTTAAAAGAAAACAGGATGTGTGTAGAAATGATTGGGTGTATAGCTGGCAGGTGACCTGACTTGGAAATGTCCCAATGTCTGAGTATCTTAGTAGTAAGAACATTGCCTTTCAGCGGGCACACCCAATTTAAATCCCAGAGTTAGCTGTCTGTGTGATATTGGCCAAGTCACAGGTGCAAAAAATAGATTGTAAGATCTGTGGGGCAGGAGATTTCTATACCTGCAAATATGTTGTGTCCATTGTCAGAGCTATATGAAAAAATATATAAATTCAAGTGGTGTGGACAGCACAATGTCTGATCAGGGGACAGCCTACCTATCTCTGTATCCCTGTACAGGCGGTCCTCGTTTTACGACGTTTCGTTTTACGACGAACGGCTTATCCGACGCTTGTCAATGCATCCCTATGGCCCGTTTTACGACGCCCGAACGGCTTATCCGACACTCTTACGACGCTTTAAAAAATTGCTACAAATGAACAACCAGATGGCTGCAGGCTAGGGAAATCATTCTGAACAGTCTGTGTGAAGGTTTGGTGGTGTATTTTAGGCCCTAAACCATGGCTGATCAAAGCAAAAAGCAAAGTACTGTTACTCCAAAAAGGAATAGAAAATCTATAACTTTGGAGACCAAGCAAAACATAATAAAGGATCTGAGAAAGGAGAGACGAACACAGAAATTGGACGTGCCTTGGATTGACCTCGCACAACTATTGTGACAATAATCAAAGACAAGGCAAGAATCTTGGAACAGATCAAGGGCTCAGCACCTATGCAAAGTACAACAATAAGGCAACGTGTTGGGCATATTGCTGAGGTAGAAAAACTCCTCTTCATATGGCTGGAAGATCAATCCCAGCGTCATGTGCCTATTAGTTTAGCCTTAATTCAGGCCAATGCTTTGAGTCTGTATGAGGACATTAAGCAACAGCATGGAGAAGGGACCACTGAGGAAACGTTCACTGCAAGTAAGGGCTGGTTTATGCGGTTTAAAGAGAGGGCAAACATGCATAACATTAAAGTGACCGGTGAAGCTGCTAGTGCTGATGAGGAGGCAGCTAAAACCTTCCCTGTTACATTGGCCAAAATTATAGAGGACGGTGGCTATTGCGCACATCAAGTGTTCAATGTTGATGAGACTGGGCTCTACTGGAAGAAAATGCCCAGTAGAAGCTACATTGCAAAAGAGGAAAAATCTATGCCCGGGTTTAAAGTTGCAAAGGAAAGGCTGACTCTTCTGCTTGGTTCAAATGCTGCAGGTGATTTCAAGCTAAAACTTTTGCTTGTTTATCATGCAGAAAACCCTAGGGCATTCAAGGGTTATGCAAAGAGCACACTTCCAGTGATTTGGAAGTCCAACCGTAAGGCATGGGTAACAGGGAGTCTTTTTGAGGACTGGTTCCAGCATCAATTTATTCCAGCTGTGCAATTATATTGCATGAACCAGAACCTCGATTTCAAAGCATTGCTGCTCCTGGACAATGCTCCTGGCCATCCCGTGTACCTGGATGACCATCATCCAAATGTCATGGTGGTGTTCATGCCCCCCAACACCACCTCATTGATACAGCCGATGGACCAGGGGGTTATCGCTTCCTTCAAGGCCTACTATCTTAGGCGAACATTTGCCCAGGCCATCAGAGCAACCGATGTGGAAGGTGGTCCAACCTTAAAAGAATTTTGGAAGGGTTACAACATTCTCCATGCAGTGAGAAACATCGGAGAGGCATGGAATGAGGTGAAACAATCCAATTTAAATGGAGTTTGGCGTAATTTGTGCCCTGATTTTGTGTCTGATGTCCAAGGCCTTACAGAGACTGTTGCAGAAGTTACAGAAACTGTTGTGCAAATGGCCAGAGATCTCAACTTGGAGGTGGAAACCGAGGATATTGAGGAGTTGCTCGCCTCACATTCTAACGAGTTGAGCAATGAAGACCTCATGCAATTAGAAGAGCAAATAATTGCTGAAGAGGAGGCCCACCAATCTGCTGATGTGGCACAGCCACAGCCACGTAAATCATTGTCAAGCAAAATGTTGGCTGCGGCATTCAAGCACATTGATAGCGCACTGGCCATATTTGAGGACAATGACCCTAACATTGAACGGAGTTCAACAGTCAGTCGTGGGGTGTCTAACCAAATCAGCTGCTATAGAGAGATCTACACGCAGAAAAGGAAAGGATCTGTCCAGACTTCAATGAAGAGATTCTTCAAGAGGCCGAAACCTTCAACTCCACCTACATCACCTCCAAAAAGTCCGTTGTCTGTTGAAGATCCCCCCCCCCAATCATCTTCCTCCAATAATTGATGTGTTTTTTTTTTGCTCATGTACATTTCTGTACAGAATACAGCACAGTTTTATTTTTATAGTTTTATTTTACAGTTCTGGAATCTATAAATATAATGTTTCCATCATAATCTATGTGTGTGCTGCATATCTTATTGCTTGAGTAACATTTTCTGTGTATTTTAGCATTAAAAATGCCTTCAGGAATGGAACGTTTAATTTAAACAGTGTTCCTATGGGAAAACGGGTTTCGCTTTACGACGCTTCGCTATCCGACGCCATTTTGAGTAACGCATTGCGTCGGATAACCGAGGACCGCCTGTATGCTTCTTACTGAGTCTAGTTAGCATTTAGTAGTAGACTCTAGTAGTATGCTAGATATGTGCAGTTGAAGGAGTCACATGGAACATATGACTTTTGTACTACCGTATATACTTTATTTATATATATATTTAAAGAAACACATTGATGATGAAATGATGATAAAAGCAGCATTTATCAGATCTAGTTGGGCAGAAAAGGTACAATAGATACATATAATTTTTTATCAGATAAAGGACCCCAAAACAAGTGGACTACTTGGTAAATAGGTACATTTCTCGGATATGAGACTGAGCTGTTCCCCATATTACCAGGGCAGCAAGTGGCATCTCAGTTTTTTTTAACTTATAAAACTGAAGTGGATGAGACTTTTCATGTAAGCTTTATGGGGCCAGAAGTTCAGTGGCAGGACTTTTGCCATTGCGACCATGCAAGCACTTGTGTATCAATCACACTGAAGTCAGAAAGAGAGGAGGCGGTCCTCTTCTTGCACGGTGATCACATTCATAACACCCTGAGAGGCAGCTTCCCCTGTCACTTGTTAACTCATACTACTTGTGAGTCACATTCATTTGAAGTCTGTCTCACTTATTTTTTTAGTGTAACTGGTCCATACAATTCACTGGAGTCCCAATGGCTGACAATAGACTATGTTGAGCCCAGGGCAATTGGAACAGGCAATGGAGCGGGTCAGGATACTGGGGCCTGTTAAGCACCAAACCTTGAGTCCTTGAGAATGGGCTGCCCCAGGAGCTGGGAGGCTGCAGAAGGGTCTGATGTGTCCGTGCTTCTTCACTCACAAGACAGAGGATGAGACACGCACTCAATATCAGGGGTAATAGAGGTGGGGTACTTAGCTGCCGGTGCGCTGGTCCTGGGGAGCTCCTGTAGTCCCAAATGTTCCAGTACAAAGAAGAAGAAGCAGGCACACGGTCTTTCTCAAAAGGAGGTTTAATATGCCATTTTCTTCTTCTTCTTTGTACTCTTGTACTGTGCCTGCTTCTTCTTCTTTGTACTCTTCACTCACAAGACCCAGGACAAGAGGTCTGGCTGTGCCCTCCTGCCGGCAGGCATCCCATTGATAAAAGTAAGTATTTTGTCATGAAAATAGTATTTTTTGGTCAAGAACAGCTAAATGGAACTTATTTGATTGCTTGCAGATTGACATCTCTGGCATGTTTCTTTATACTTTGGTGAAATTGATCATGCGTATCTGACTGCCACTGCTTCCTATACTATTATTATTCATTATTGTTTTCAATTATTATGTAGCCCCCCCCTTGGTTACTACTAAGTAATGTAAGGGTTTAACAGTCTTAATGGGTTAACCAGCTGGGATCACTGTGGTATTGCCCCTTCCCAACATGTGATGTAGGATGTCTTGTGACCAGTGATGCCACCATAGGGAGATAGAAGGATATATATAGCTCCACCCAATGTTCTAGAAGCTGGTTCCTCGGAGGGAGCAGAGGACCTCACAGTGAGTCCTGTAAATATGTTTAAATGTATAGATATGTATTTTAAGAGTATCCTATTCATGTTTATTTTTAGAGTTAAGGAACATGCCCTATTTAGGTAGCGCCTACAGTAATCACATAAGAATGTTCTCATTCAGGAAGAGCATGTGGTCTAGAGTTCTAAGAGTAGTATCTCTGGAGCATAATCAGATCAGCCCCACCAGAAGGTCCTTAGTAAATTCCTGATCCAATATGCATGGACAATATATGCAGTACACAGTAATGGGATACTGATCTCAGAAAGCAGAGTGTATTCTCAATGGGGCTCCCCTTAAGATGGGGCATAATTGACGCTATGCTGGAGATTGCCATTCTAACAAATACTAGGGGAAACAAGCATTAGGAGAGAGAATTACCAGGGGAAGAATCACAGAGTAACTTTGATTTGAAAGCAGTTAATTTCTAATGTGAAGTCTGTCCGTATCTCAAGCCTTATAAAAGGATGTTGAATAAAGCTCCTTTTTGTATTGCTAATGTTTCTAGCGCCCATCCTTATTCTGTCTGCATATCCATGCCCAGCCTGCAAGGACCGAGTACCCGGAACAGGTATGAGAGACTGAGCACTGCCATGTACTGCTGCGGCACAGTTTATTCGAGCATTTGCCCGTTCTGTGCCGCAGCAGTAGCCTGGCGCGCGCCCGAGTGTGACGGGCGCGCGCCGAAGCAGCGGAAGAGCGCCCTCCGATCGGGGCGCTCTCCCTACCGCTGCCGGGTCCGCCGGGTCCCCCGGAACCCCCTGCCGCTGTCCCGCGATCGCGGGACACCAGGGCTCCCTCGGGGAGCCCCTGGACACGCGTGCAGGGGGCGCACGCTCCCGATGACGCGTGACCGCGCGTCTATGACGCGCGGCACGCCGAGGGGCGCCCACTAGCAAGCCGGGAGATTTCCCGGCTTGCGGTACCGACCACACTTCAATAAAGTGTGTCGGTAGTGTATATAATCAATTCGATGTAAACTCCTTTAGAGCCTGGTAAGGGGGGTTACGATTGTACACATTTTGTATACTTCTAATTCATAACCCTAGGAGGGCATAAATCAATTGGAGATTGTGCAAAGAAGGGGTACTAAAATGATGCATGATCTACATCATACGACTTATCAGGAAAGACTAAAGAACCTTACTATTGTAATGAACCGAAGGTCCGTTGTTGATGTTTAGGGTAGTAGATTGTTAGCTTTTGGAATCTTTTGGAATTTAAGGTTGTGACGGAAAGGGGCCCAGGGACAAGCATACTAAAGGTTAACCCCTGTCCGTGGCTTCTGCCGTCCTTCCTTGGGGCTTATCTGGCCACCAGACCTCTAAGCTACGCTACGTTTACATGCCCTGTAGCCTCTTGCATCCCATATAAAAGTGTATTCTTTATTGCTGTGTGTAAAAATGTAATAAAGTGTAAAAATGTGTGTTGGGTAACAATAAAGCAGAGTCAGAGTCTCTGGACATGCGGGGCTGAGAAACCCTTTGTGCAGCCCACATGTCCAGGGAAAATGGCTGCCGCTGGGACTGGAGGGGGAGGAGAGGGGCAGGGGACAAAGAAGAAAGTGTCCAAGGGCGGAGATTGGGCTGGGTGGCCATCTGCCCGAAAAGTGGAGCAAATAGTCTTTGAGTCTAGACGCAAAGTTCTTCTCTTCTGTCTTGCCTTCAAATACTTTCTGGGCAAGCTACCCGTCTATCTAAACAAGCTCCTACCACACGCAGCACTTATCATCTGAGATCTGACTCCAAAAGACTGTTCATGGTTCCAAGGTTCAGCAAAGTATCCGGCCGCTCCTCCTCCTCTTACCTTGCACCTCACAACTGGAACAATCTACCGGAGACTCTCACAGCCGCCACCAGTCTAAGTTCTTTCAAAACTAAAGCTGTCTCACATTTTAAACTGGTCTGTAACTGTTACATACGTCTATTGTATATATTATCTCTAACTGTGCATGCAATGTCTTGTATATAATGTTTACCCTGTTCACTTATGTAACTATGTATTTGTAACCATGTATTTGTTACCTCATTGTTGATATCACTATTGAAGGGTCACATTTTTTATTGCTCAATGTGTATGCTCCAAATTTACTTAAACATCTGTTCTTTGCAGATCTATACCATACTTGAATGGGGTACGGCGACTGTTATCATAGGGTGTGACTTCAACGTGGTGGAGGACTGGAACCTAGACAGATTAGGAAACAAACTGGTAACACATTACTCCCACACACAAGTAGACTCTTTAAAAACCTTCAGGGCATGCCTAGCCCTAAGCAACCCCCCGGAGAATACAAAACCCGGGAGAGCGGGAATACACTTGTTTTTCTCATGCCCATAACATGTTCTCCAGAATAGAGCTCATTATGACTTTAACTAAGGAAATGCAGAGAATACATAGGACAAAGATAGAAAACATCATGATCTCTGACCATACACCAATTTGTAACCATGTATTTGTCATTATAACTCTGTGCCCAGGACATACTTGAAAACGAGAGGTAACTCTCAATGTATTACTTCCTGGTAAAACTTTTTATAAATAAATAAATACCCAGGCAGGGCAGCGCCAGCCCAGCGGGAGATATCTTGTCAGCCGAGGGAAGCCATTTCCGAGTTACTCTGGTAGGCGCTGCTCCCATTGACCCATTTATATTTCCTTCCACAAGCCCTGTAACTCTCTAAACCCGCCACCAGCCCTGATGGGCCAATGCAGGCGAGCGCTCGCCTACTGAATGGTCCGTGAACGGCATCTCCGCTGTGATTTGTTGCCAGCCCCTCTAACAAGCCTTGCTATGGTAGCGGGGAAGCTTTATAAGGGGATCCCGATCAGCGCTCCACAGCTCATTCAGATCCTAATGTGCAGACGGACTAAGCTGTGTTCTCCGAGGCTGTGCCGGAGACACGAGAAAACGAGGCTGAGAGCCTTGCCAGTGGGAAATATAAAGTGCTTTGTGCTACAGGATTGTAGCTGTGCCGGAGAAGTGGAGACCAGAACTTTTCAGTGGCAGATTTGAAAGTGCTCTGCTGCAAATTGCACCAGAGAGGTCCATGTACGGTCCTTACCCCTATGGAATATGGAAGCAAACCCTAGTTAAGCCTTCAATGTGGCACTCAGCACCTAGACAGCTAAGATTTCCCCTGATTGCCCTGTTTTAGTTAGTATAGCTCGGATTTGTGTTTTTGTGTTGTGCTTGCTGGTTCCGGCTGGAATAATAATTCTTTATTGAATGGCTTTGTTGCGTCTGGTGCCTTGATCCCTCCAGTGGCGGATTTACCTTTTTGCCACCCATTGGCTCGGGGGCTGCCCTCCGCAGCGTAGCGGCATCATAACGTCATGTTTGCATGTGATGCTGCGTTGTCATGGCAACATGTCGTCATGTGACTTTGTCGTAGCGTCATTTGATGTCGGTTGCCATGACAATGCGACTCTGCAGGAGGGGGTCCACTCCGGAGAAAGTAAGACCCCATCTCAACACACACGAAAATGGCCTCACCACAAAATTGCCACCCACCCAAAAAAAGTGCCACTCTAGGCTATAACCTAGTCAGCCTTGTGGAAAATCTGCCTCCTGAACCCTGGGTTAAGTTCTGGTCTTTCGTGAATAAGGTTTTAAATAATTTTTTCTTAAGGGTAATTGCCATGGGAACATTTGTAAGAACGAAAGGTTTTGCAATATTGTAACAGTTGTAAATTTCATGTTCAGACAGCACCACTCAAAAAAAGTCTTGAAAAACATAGGAAAAAAAGAGAGACAAGGTCCCAGAGGACAAAAAGGACCCCCTAGTTCCTAAAGACTACAAAAGACTAATCAAGGGGGACCGGAAGGAGTATTGCGATGGGAAGGTATTCTCAAAAAATGTTCTCTGAAACCATTCACATATGATCAGAGGAGGCCAGAGAATTTTGACTCCTCTGGTAGTGACTCATCTTTTAGTTGACCATCTTTTTTAAGGCAGGACCAGAGACATAACCAAATAGACTTGGGCACACCAGGGGGCCAGGGAAGAAGCACCAGAGGCTTCAGAGACATGGAACAACCCAGGAGGAGAATCCAGACGTGATCACAGCACCCCAATCCATGGTGGTAAATATATCTGATAAGTTACTAACAAAAGAACAAATTAGGGTTTTGGAAAAAAGGTTAACCTTTGTACCAGCGACCTATATTGAGTTTCTGAAATTGGATGTGGACCTGGCACGGTTCTTCACATCACTCCGTCTTTTTTAGACCATGAACCAAGTATGGGTTTAACCAATTTGGGTGTCGAAACTGCTACACCATTTTATTTGCTCATGGAAGATCTGAAGAGTAGAAGCAAATTAAATCCCAAGCACATCAACATAAGATAGAGACATACAGTTGTGTGAAAAAGAAAGTACACCCTCTTTGAATTCCATGGTTTTACATATCAGGACATAATAATAATCATCTGTTCCTTAGCAGGTCTTAAAATTATGTAAATACAACCTCAGATGAACAACAACACATGACATATTACACCAAGTCATGATTTATTTAACAAAAATAAAGCCAAAATGGAGAAGCCATGTGTGAAAAACTAAGTGCACCTTATGATTCAATAGCTTGTACAACCACCTTTAGCAGCAATAACTTGAAGTAATCGTTTTCTGTATTACTTTATCAGTCTCTCACATCGTTGTGGAGGAATTTTGGCCCACTCTTCTTTACAACGTTGCTTCAGTTCATTGAGGTTTGTGGGCATTTGTTTATGCACAGCTCTCTTAAGGTCCAGCCACAGCATTTCAATCGGGTTGAGGTCTGGACTTTGGCTGGGCCATTCCAACACCTTGATTCTTTTCTTTTTCAGCCATTCTGTTTTAGATTTGCTGGTGTGCTTGGGATCATTGTCCTGTTGCATGACCCAATTTCGGCCAAGCTTTAGCTGTCGGACAGATGGCCTCACATTTGACTCTATAATACTTTGGTATACAAAGGAGTTCATGGTCGACTCAATGACTGCAAGGTTCCCAGGTCCTGTGGCTGCAAAACAAGCCCAAATCATCACCCCTCCACCACCGTGCTTGACAGTTGGTATGAGGTGTTTGTGCTGATATGCTGTGTTTGGTTTTCGCCAAACATGGCGCTGTGCATTATGCCTGTGCATAAAAACTGGCAAAAGGCAACCCATCGAGATTCAAAGCAATATAATGGATAAATTCATGTACAAAACAGGCACCATCAGGAAAACTAAGACAAAAGACAAGGAAACAATCCCCAAAATCTGAGGAAGAAGGCCAAAGCAATATAGTGCCTGAAATGTAAAACCAAGCAATGACGTCCGCAGAGGCCACAGCTAAAGAGGTCATGAAATTAATCTCCCCGCTATTCGAAGAGAAAATCACAGATCTCAAAAACATAATTGCAAGAAACCCTAACATAAATTAACTCACACCGGCAAAGATTAGAGGAAGTAGAAAACAGAACCCAAGGATGCGAAACAAAGCTCCAAAAATTACAACTCAAAATCAAAACACAAATTAAAACCATATCAACAATGCAAGAAAAATTAGAGGACTTGGAGAACAGAGGTGGCAGAAACAATCTACAAATTGTGGGTATTCCAGAGTCTGTACAAGAAAGAGATCTGAATCGCCTGCTAACAACATGGCTGCGGCAGGCCATGAGAACAACAGAATTTCTTGCAGATGTAAAAATAGAAAGGGCACACAGAATAGGCCTTGAATGAAGTCAGGATAAAGCAAGACCACGGCCAGTCATCCTGAGATTCCTCAACCATGCGGACAGAGCGGCAATTCTCGCAGCAAACAGATAAAACACACCTACAATATGAAGGTAACAGGCTCCTGCTCTTTCATGACTTCTCAGCCCAAGTAACGATGAAACAAACAGAATTCTCCCCATTCTGCAAAGAACGTCACCAAAATAGTAAACCATTTGCACTCCTACAGTATATACAACGAAACTACAATATTAAAACACAAAGGCGTGAACTATGTCATACATAAAGCCCTAAAAGACCCTGGAAGGAGATACCTCATTGTTGATATCACTATTGAAGGGTCACATTTTTTATTGCTCAATGTGTATGCTCCAAATTTACTTAAACATCTGTTCTTTGCAGATCTATACCATACTTGAATGGGGTACGGCGACTGTTATCATAGGGTGTGACTTCAACGTGGTGGAGGACTGGAACCTAGACAGATCAGGAAACAAACTAGTAACATATTACTCCCACACACAAGTAGACTCTTTAAAAACCTTCAGGGCATGCCTAGCCCTAAGCAACCCCCCGGAGAATACAAAACCCGGGAGAGCGGGAATACACTTGTTTTTCTCATGCCCATAACATGTTCTCCAGAATAGAGCTCATTATGACTTTAACTAAGGAAATGCAGAGAATACACAGGACAAAGATAGAAAACATCATGACCTCTGACCATACACCAATTTGGATCAATCTAAAACGACATAATCCAAAACATATATCTCACAGTTGGCGCATGGCCCACACACCTTGCTGAATCAAATGAATTTAAAGATTACTTAAGTAACCAATGGTTCATTTTTGAAACTGACAACAAACAACACACACGAGAACCGCAGCTATGCTGGGACAGCTCTAAAGCGGTTCTCAGGGAACACATAATAGCATATAGTGCCAAGAAAAACAAAATCTTAATCAATAAATTGAACAGCTTAAACAGCCAGACGATGAGGGCCTATCAAAGATAGAAAACAAATAACACAACAGATAACAAAAAACTGTACTTAGGCAGAAGTGCTATTTCAGAAGAATACATATTTTAGATGGGCAATAAACCCGGCAGACTTTTGGCAAATTTAACAAAAGACATTAAAACACCCAACAAAATAGTATCCCTCTATACTACAGAAGGAAACAGAACAATACAAGCAAGAAAAAATATGTGAGACATTCCTAAATTATTACAAGGACTTATACACAACAATTCCAGATGAGACCGATCTGGGGGGAGATGTATAAAAGAGGCCAACCTCCCCCAGCTTTCCTTGGTAAACAAAGAAGCTTTAAACAAACCCATAACAGATCTTGAAGTGCAAAACACCATCAAAACACTCAAAAATGGTAAATCACCAGAACCAGAAGGGCTGGGTGCAGAATATTATAAGATACTTAACCCAGAAATAACAATACTGTTACCGAACCTCTTTAATCACATTGATGAGACACAGGACATGCCACAGGACTTTAACAGGGCAAAAATAATTATCCAGAGAGAGATAATAATAATAATAGCATGTTCTTGTATAGCGCTGCTAGTTTTAAGTAGCGCGTTACAGAGACATTTTGCAGGCACAAGTCCCTGCCCCGTGGAGCTTACAATCTATGTTTTTTGTGCCTGAGGCACAGGGAGATAAAGTGACATGCCCAAGGTCACAAGGCTCCCCTGCTTCAAACTCAGTGCCACTCAGTGCCAGTCAGTGTCTTTACTCACTGAGCCGATCCTGGACAACCATCGTCCCATAGACCCATAGACCCATAGACCCATAGACCCATAGACCCATTTCCTAATTAAATCAACATTTTAAAATCTTATGCAAATAGACTTAAAAACATACTCCTCAGCACCATAGCAGAGAGAGGGAGCGGCTCATTGATTAAAGACACTGACTGGCACTGAGTTTGAACCAGGGGAACCTGGTTCAATTCCTGGTGTCGGCTCCTTGTGATCTTGGGCAAGTCACTTTATCTCCCTGTGCCTCACGGGGCAGGGATAATGTCTCTGTAAAGCACTATGTCAAAATAGCAGCGCTATACAAGAACAAACAATTATTATTATTATTGCCACAGGGCGGCAGTCAGTTTTGAGCATAAGATCAGCCATTGCCGCGATAATTACCCGAAGCAAGACAAAGGGAAATATATAATAGTCAATTTAGATGCCGAAAAGGCCTTTGATAAGATAACATGGCCACACATAATCAGACTACTAAAAGCACAACAGTTTGGTGGATGCTTTATAGCTCTGATACAAACCTATAGCCTTTTTAATGGTGAACGTATTGAACTTTAAATCTTTCACACTACAACGAGGCACAAGACAAGGATGTCCGTTGTCCCCAATATTATTAGACTTGTCGCTGGAACCTTTACTGAGATATCTCAAACAAATGGACAAATTTAAAGGCATACACATAGGAAACCCAAAACTAAAAATAGTGGCCTTTGCATATGATATGCTGCTCTTCATTTCAAATCCAATAGAGACCATACTAGCCATAATAGAGAAAATACAGATGTTTAGTGGGGTCTCAGGCCTAACTATAAATTATGAAAAATTAGAGGCAATTAGGGTTGCCAGTTGTCCGGTATTAATCTGGACTGTCCTGTATTTGGACACTGTCCAGTAAAAAATGAGGTTATACTGGACATGTATGTTTCTGGTCATAGTCCTCTCTGGACATAGTGACCTGACCGGCTTGGGGGGCTGCGAGATTTCCACGAGCAGGGAGAGAGAGCAGGGCGGTTGCTAGGGGGCTGGGTAGCTTCCTATACCTGATTGGCTGCATTACCCAGCAGCAACCAATCAGGAGGAGGTAGAAAAAGATTCAGGAGTGCAGATAAGTCTAGGTATGTGAAAAGAAAAAAATGCAAAAATAGTGCAATACAGTAATAAATACGAATTTGATATGAAAATTAGGAGGAGGTGTCAGGAGCCTGGGGGTGGGGCCAAGTAGAGGAGGAAACAGCATGGAGAGAGGTGAGACGGGTGTGTGTGTGTGTGTGTGTATGTCGCGCGCTTCATTCCTTTCACCATTGTGTCTAGTATTTTTGGAGAAGCTACTTGTCAACCCTAGAGGCACTAGCACTCACAGACAAGAAACAAATAGGGTGGAAGGGGTCCTTCCCTTTCAAATGAGCCCAAAAGCATATGAGGTTCTTGGGTATACTCTTTCCTAGCAATATACCACAGATTTATGTGACGAACGTTAAACCATTAGTGGAAACAATCATACAGACACTACAAAGGTGGCACAATCTAAATATGTCATTTTTGGGAAGATACCATCTTATTAAAATGACAATTTCCCCCAAAATCCCTTATATTTCACAAATGTTGCCAATACTAATGAGAGACAAAGACAAATGTTTTTTAAACTAAAATGTTTCAGATTTTCATATGGAGAGAAAACCTACATTAAGCATGGCAAAAAGGGGAACGGTGGAGTTAACCTTCCCGCACTTCAATGATATAATACAGCGGCACTCCTAAAATACGCAGGAGACTGGATCAATCACACAAACCAACTCACAAATAGAGCAGCAGAGCAACAAATGAGCCTGGGCATAAACCTAAAATACCTATTGCATGTGGCACCTAAAGATGTCCCAGCAAACATATAGATTATCCGCTGCGCTTCAGTACCTGCAGGGTGTGGTATAGGGCTCACAATAAACACTGCACATACGCTGGGATAGGTCATTAAACCTACTGTACCATCACAGAAAAAAAACAGCAATTCCAAGAGGGCAAAGCCAACTACCCATTCATGGACTGGGAAAAAAAGAGCTATCCGTGGAATAAGACAGCTGCTACATAGACTAGGGGTGCGCAAAGTTTTTGACCTGCGCCCCCCTGCCTCGCAGCCCCAGCGTTCGCGCCCCCCCTCTCCTACGACCCGGCGTCAAATGGCGCCGTGGATCATGTGACGTCACGTGACGCCACAGCGTCATTTGACATGGCATTGCCATGGCAATGCTTCGTCAAAGACCCAGCTGGCAGCAGGTAAGGGATGTTACAGAGGCCTCACGCCCCCCCCCCCCCCGGCATTTCATTTAAATGATTGTTTTGTTTTGTCTGTTCAGCCACATTCATAGTCGATTACAAAAGAAAAATCAATTTTAGGTAACATTTTACAGCTGTTCTTTTGCATCATTACGAGCCGGGCTGGAAGTCTCTGCTTGTATTTACTGAGTTTCCATCAGCAACGTCCTTTACTTTACACCCCGCCCTAACCCTGTCATCGTCACTGCTCGTTGTGGCACATTCCTTATACTTGTTGGTTTGTTTATGTTTCATTGGACTTTAAACACAGAGAGTAAAGCAATGTTGTAATGTTGCGTCATTCTGAGGATTAAAAATATTAATATGTATACACGCACAAATAATTGAATAGGGACATATAGGAACGGTATGTCTCTGAGCTTGCCAATGCCTCCATTTAAGGGGCTTATTCTATATTAACCAAAGCGGCTGATCGGCGGCTTTCTGACGAAATACCCCATTGAAGTCAATAAGGTATTTCGTCTGAAAATAGCCCGATTGGCTGATGAGGTGGGTACAGAATAAGTCCTGAAGTCTGACAGCTACCATGTGAGCCACAGGAGATAACAAAGAAACAAGATGGTGTAAGCGGCCCTCGTGCAAGAACAGGCTGCCGGGTACCCTTAAGATCGCCAGCGAAGATACAATCAACAAGAATTGTGCCGCACTCAGACAAAATTCAGCGTAGTCAGGAGGACATTCCAGTCATTATATTGTGCAGGTATGAGCACAACGTTTCGGGGAATGCCCTTCATCAGGCTGGTGCTACTACCGGGATAAAGTAATATAAGACCAAAGAGAAAGAACCCGGCTCAGAGAGCACTCTATTACCCCTATAGTAAATTGTATATAGTGTATTAATTAAAATACATTTTATTAGCAATAAAGAGGTACTGTATATACATATGAACAGCGAATGCAAAAATCAAAATAGAAAAGCCAAGGTTTGTGACAAGTCTGAATGATTGAGCTTGAGTGTTATTGTGTGGTTAAATGTCCCTTAGAAGATATATGTTGCCTATGATATATATCAGGTACATACAGCGTTGTTATCGCATAGTATGATCCTATTATATGCTTGGTGTCCCATTACAAAGCAGCTGGTTTGTATTCATATTCCACTAAATACCCAGGTATCATAGCTAGTAAGCCTAGATAGTTGCTTGTGTTTTCAATATAAATTGTAGCACTGGGTACTAATATAGGGTAAAGTCCAGTGTAGGTGGACTATAGTAATGGGTTCATTGCTTCAATTCATAAAAGCAACACAGTTAACATTTTCTCTACTATTATGTAGCAATAGATTGACATATTTCCCTTTGAGACTAGATATTAGGTATAGAAAATAAACAGATCATGAGGCTATACTATAGTTAAAAGAGTGCTGAGGTAACTCCAGTTCAGTCTCGCTGGAGTCATCATGGAGATATACCAGGGAAGTTAAAAGAGTGGGGATTGTGGTGTCTCAGACGACTCCCATCGAGAACTCAGTCTTAATAAGTAGTGGCACTGGTGTGTGATCAGTATACTCTGTATGCCTACCCCTACATTATTATCACGTCGCCAGGGTTATAATAGCGTTTCGCTAGCTTCTCAAGTTGCTTCAATACAAAGTTAAACATCCGTGTAGGGATATTGATTACGTATATAGTGGACCGCCTATGGCCTGCCGCTATATGCACATAATTCACCCAAATTAGTATAGATGAGGTGGGAGTAAGACCCACTGACTGCAGCAATATATAAATTGGCGTTCAAGTGCCAGTATGGTATATTATTATTACTGATAACGCCAGGCTGCAGCGGCATTAAGGCTAGCGTCCATGTACAAGTAAGGACTGAGTATTTATTTATCAGGTGCCTGGAAAAAGTGCGCATGCGCGCGAAACGATCGTCGGCGGTATAATTTTAAAATACTTGTGCAAACAGTGCAAAAATAAAAATCACTTATACATATATATTGGTTGTATCGTGGTCTCTATAGCAGAACTAGATCAAACCTGTTAATCTAATCTTTCAATAAATGTAGTACAGGCATACCCCACTTTAAGGACACTCACTTTAAGTACACTCGCGAGTAAGTACATGTCGCCCAATAGGCAAACGGCAGCTCACGCATGCGCCTGTCAGCACGTCCTGAACAGCAATACCGGCTCCCTACCTGTACCGAAGCTGTGCGCAAGCGGGGAGACTATAGAGCCTGTTACACATGTGTTATTTACATCAGTTATGCACGTATATGATGATTGCAGAACAGTACATGCATCGATAAGTGGAAAAAAGGTAGTGCTTCACTTTAAGTACATTTTCGCTTTACATACATGCTCCGGTCCCATTGCGTATGTTAATGTGGGGTATGCCTGTAGATAGCTAGTGTTTAAATTTAGCACATACTTGTATTCTAATTCTATATAAATTAGGTTATTCCAAATATAATAATGTAGCAACAACCATGCAGTACATGCAGTATGCAATGTTGCACTTTAGTATATCAGAATAGAGCAATGGCAAATGATTTTAGATCCAACGAAACTCTGCTAAGTAATATCATTTCAGAGAATAGGACAGGAGCACAAATATTCAGGGGATATTACAAAAAATCAGATATTATTTATAAAATGTTTTACCAGGAAGTAATACATTGCGAGTTACCTCTCGTTTTTAAGTATGTCCTGGGCATAGAGTTAAGATGACAAATAATACATGGTTACAAATACAGTTACATAAGTGAACAGGGTATACATTATAAACAAGACATAGCATGCACAGTTAAAGACAATATATGTTAGTAGCTGATAGACCCGGCGTTGCCCGGGATGTAATGTTGTCGCTCCCCCTCTCCTCCACTCCCTTCCACTCTCTCCCCCCCTCTTCAAAGCTCTGCCCCCCCCCGTTCAGAGCTGTGCTCCCCCCCCCAGTTCACATCTCCGATTCCCCCCCCCCCTCCTTAAACGCTTAATTTCCTGGTGTGAAGCCGGTGAAGGTAAGGCATTTGTGAGGGGTAACGGGGGGAGGCATAGCGAAGGCGGTTATTGGGGTATGTGGCCATTTTGCGGGCTGGGTTGTCGGACAGGTAAGAGGAGCAGGGGAGGGAAAAGCATGTAGAGTGTAGCGGTAAGGGTATATTGCGGTAATGGTGTGAAGCCAGTGAAGGTAAGGCATTTCTGAGGGGTAACAGGGGGAGGCGGAAAGCGGAGATGGTGAGCGTCATAGCGGAGCGGGCGGGAATGGCCATTTTGACACACTAATTATTACTGGACCATTGGACAGTAAGCGGGGAGCGGGTGGGGGTGCATAGCGGAGCGTGGTGGAAGGTGGGCATTTTGGAAGGGTAAGTGTGGAGGGGGTGTGCATAGTGGAGAGGAGGATATTGGTGGTCTCTGTGGAGAGTGGAGGTGGTTTTCAAATTTTGTTTGCGTGAAGGGGGGGAAGGAAGGGGGACAATGGAGGGGGTGAATAGTGTATCGGCCGGGAAGGCGCCCATTTTGTCATAGTAGCGGTGCCGGCGATGATGGGGCCAGATGTCCAGTGCAAGCACGGGCTGTGTTGTCGGACGGGTAAGAGGAGAAGGGGAGGGAAGAGCGTTTATAGTGTGGCGGTAAGGGTATATTGCGGTAATGGTGTGAAGCCGGTGAAGGTAAGGCATTTGTGGGGGGTAACAGGGGGAGGCATAGCGGGAGCAGAAAGCAGAGACGGTCATTTTGACACAGCGTCATAGCAGAGCGGGCAGGAAAGGCCATTTTGACACAGTAATCGTGGTGCACAGCGGAGACGGTTAGCGTGCTTATTACTGGGCCATTGGACAGTAAGCGGGGAGGCGTGGTGGGGTCTGCACAGTGGAGGTCGTGATTTGTGAGGGGTGTACAGCGGTGGCGTAGACAGGTAAGAGGGGGTTGTACAGCAGAGGCGGTTATATTGATGGTGATGGTGTGTGATGTTGAAGGAGGTAGAGAGGTGGAGAGAGGGTTTTAAAGTGAGGTGTGTGATGATTGAGGAGGTGGAGAGGTAGTAAAGGGTGCAGGGAGAGAGAGGGTTTGAAAGTGGGTTAGACTTGCCAAGGTCGGTGGGTGAGTCTGCAGGGGTGATCCCAGGGGGGTAGGGTGAGTCCGCAGGGAGAGAGTCTCAGAGGCTATGAGACTGTGTGTCTGTGTGTGTCACAGGGGAGTAGGTGTGTCCGTGATGTCAGCGTACCTCCTGGCCAATGAGAGGCGTGGGGGGGGGGCATGGGCGAGCGGACCGACGGACCAATGAGATTCCCCACATCTACTAACAATCAAACACTTTTGAGTTTTATATATATAGATAGGCATATGTAACAGTTAAAGACAAGATTAAAATGTGAGACAGCTTTGGTTTTGAAAGAACTTAGACTGGAGGCGGCTGTGAGAGTCTCCGGTAGATTGTTCCAGTTTTGGGGTGCACGGTAAGAGGAGGAGGAGCGGACGGATACTTTGCTGAGCCTTGGGACCATGAACAGTCTTTTGGAGTCAGATCTCAAGTACTAAATTCTAAGAGTCTACTCCACACATTAAAGTCTGTATATTGTGTTCCTGGTATATACTTAAAGCACATCACAATGTAGATATTATTGCAGGGAATAGAAATAACCTCATACAGGATAGCAGAGCAAGGTTATAGCGCAGCAGAAACGTATACTAAAGTAGGTATACTTCGTTTAAGTATAGATAGTGAAGCTGACGTGATCCTGTTGCTCAAATATTCCAGCGCTGCATAAACCGCTCTTGCATATGTTTTCTAAAGAGGATCACCGCAAGTAGCTAATTTCATTTAGGAGGTACTTGTGGTATAAGGAACAAATACTTCAAAGAAAAAATGCTTCAAAAGGAAAACATCCCATTTTCTTACCATTGTTACAGCAAGTGGGATAAGGGAGGAACAAACCTATGGGATAAATGTTACATTAATATGAAATATACTAAGATCATAAATGTTACAGGTCATAATATATATATGACAGCAGATCATTCCTGGCCCAAAATATTATATATAGATTTAGAGCAAAATGCAACAGAAATAGAGCATTGATGAGAGAATGGCATAACTAGGGTTGCCAGGTGTCCAGTATTGAACCGGACTGTCCTGTATTTGGACACTGTCTAGTACAAAATTAGAGGTAATACTGGACATGTGTGTGTCAGCTATTACCTCTCTGGACATTGTGACCTGACCGGCTTGGATGGCTACGGGATTTTCCAGAGCAGGGCTGTTGCTAGGGGGCTGGTCAGCTTCCTCCTTCCTGATTGGCTGCTGCTGGGTAATGAGGAGGTGTCAGGAGCCTGGGGGTTAGGGCCAGGGAGAGGAGGAAACAGCATGAAGAGCTGAGAGGGGGGGCGGAGTTTCTGTGTGTCTCGAGCACGTCACACCTTTCACTATTGTGTCCTGTCATTTTGGAGAAGCCACCTGGCAACCCTACATACAACTTCATGGAGAAAGATGTGTGGACAAACACAGAGCCAATAATGCACAATAGTGCGTATCACAGATTGAAAAACACAAGGGTGTAGCAGGGGCATGGTCACAACACCCATTACTGGCTTCCTTATTAGGAAGAGGTCTCTGTCTACCAAGGTAGACTGTGGGTTATCCAGAAGGCTAACAGGGGCATAACCTTAAGACTTCCCTACTGAAGGAGCCTATACCCACCATATAAGTAGATTGGGCAACACCACTAAGGATTCATTACACTCCATTTACAGTCAGCAATAACACTTGTAGGGTTTCCTTGGTGTAAGGTCTAGGGAAATTCAGTTTCCACGTCCACACCACAAATGAATAGGACAAAAGAGGTTAGGTAAAGCTCATAAAAAAAACACTCAAAGCATTTGATTACTATGGAAACATAAAAATATTTTTTTAACACGTGTAGCCCTCTTCCCCCTGACTAAAGAGACTACTGGTACTGCCATTACCTGTTGGCTCACAGAGGGCCTAAGCCTCCACCTCTGGGAGCCTGGAGTGGTATAAGTATCGCCTTGGTGCAGCGCCTCTACCTGCAAGGGATCCCAGCGTAGTGGGAGGAGCCCCTTACATGAACCAATAGTAAGAGTAAACACACACGGTATATAATAACAGCCTTTACTGAACACATATAAACTAGAACAATCCGTATCACACAGTACAATGTACATCCGACCCAATACCTTAGTGAGTGTCCCCCACTAGGCTAGGCACCAATACCCTGATGTCCTTTCCCCAATGTCCGGGGCCCATCCAAATGTGTGTGTGGGGTAGCGCTACCTTTGAATCATTGGTGCACTTGTGGAGGTACCTGCTAGGCACTCCAGCACCCAGGTACTGCCAAATAATAAAGGGGATCCGCTTGATCCAGCGACGTGACCTCCGCGATGGCGTCCGCCTCTGCATTGGGTGAACTCCGGTAGGAGGGTCTCACCTTTAAGAGTCTCTGATAACACCGTGGTGGTCTGGTCCTAGACCACAGGCCACAATCGCCACATGGCGTCTTCCCTGTGTCCCTGACACTACAGTAAAATGGGGAAGCGTCCCTATCTAGGGCCCTTCCCTGAAGCAACCACAAGCTTACTTTGATTTGGGGCCTAACTGGGACCTAAGGGGGTAATTTGGCCTAGTTTGAGTGCCACTGACACTCAGATCCTACCTTCCCATTCTTAAATGTGCCAAATGTATCTTTTGCTTGCCAAGATCCTTGCCTTCCTATTGGCTGTCTAAGCCCAGATGGTCTAGCCGCCCCAGGGGATCCTGGGATATGTAATTCCCCTGCAGAGCTCTTACATAATGGACACTGCTTGCGCTATGCAATGCGCATCCGCGAGATGTACAAAGATGGCCACCGGACCTCGTAGTCTTCTGCGCATGCGCGAGCGTCTCTGCGCATGCTCGCCAAACAGCAATGGCGGCGCCCGCTAGCCACAGCCACCCTGGAGCTCCCGGCGACCCGATAGCTCCACTACTAACACGCAGCCGTCCCCGTCAGTCACAGTAGCCTGCCCCTTCTCCGCATCGGAGGTAAAGGGGGGAGGGCAGGTGGTCACAGCTACACACGTGTTGGTCACCTACTGTATGTGTAAACCATCAAACATCCCTCTGGCATTATTTCAGTCCTAGTAAGGACTCTCACAGTGAAGAAAAAATGAACGTTATCGAAACACTGTCCAGAAAACAAGAACGTTTGTAAGTAAAATGTTAAAATAAACCCTCTAAATAGGTGCATGGCCTCGTCTCTCGGCTATTTGTGTGAACTGGTCTCTTTTGGGTGGAAGTTGCCAAATGGTGGTAAAATGAGGCATTTGACCTGTGATTGTGCAGTTCAGCCACAGTTACTAAGAAAAATCTATGTAAAAAAACCCAACTAATTTTCAAAACGCCTCATCTGTACCTGTAGTAAATTGGGCAGAAGCCAAACAGCCTCATAGGAAGCTATTTGCAAAAACGTTGAGCATTTGTGTTTAGGGTTGCCAGGTGGCTTCTCCAAAAATACTGGACACAATGGTGAAAGGTGCGACGCGCTCGAGATAAGTCGGTGGGGAGGTAAGTTATTTATAAATGACCTGACAGTTACGTCATTTTTTCTAAATTTCACTCTGTGAGCACCAATTTTCACCATTTCATATTCTATTTCGTAAAGAACTTCTGGGGACGGAGCACCCTCCCCAAATTGAAGCGTACCTGGAGACAAATGTAGAAAAAGTCAGATTATTCTCACCCTCTCCTCATCCTCTTTCACCCCCATCCCCTCATGCTCTCATTCCCCTCTCATTCTCTCTGCCCCCATCCTTCTCATGTTCTGCACCCCCCATCCCCCATTCTCACTTCCCACATTCTTCTCATTTTCTTTCCCCCATCCCCCTCATTTCCCCCCCCATCCCTCTCATTCCCCCGCCCCCCACAAACTCAATTACAGAAAAACACACACAGACACACACACAGACACACATACACACACATACACACACACACACACACACACACACACACACACACACACACACACACACACACACACACACACACACACACACACACACACAGACTCAGACTCACCTTTCTCTGCTCCAGCTATTTCCTCCACCTTGGCCCCACCTCCAAGCTCCTGACACCTCCTCCTGATTGGCTCCATTACCCAGCAGCAGCCAATCAGGATGGAGGAAACTGCCCGGCCCCCTAGTAACAGCCCTGTTCTCTCCCTGCTCAGAGAAACCCACACTCCTAAGCCGGCCAGGTCACTAAATTCAGTGAGGTAATACCGGTATACTCATACATGTCCAGTGAGGTAATACCGGTATACTCATACATGTCCAGAGAGGTAATACCGGTATACTCATACATGTCCAGAGAGGTAATACCGGTATACTCATACATGTCCAGTGAGGTAATACCGGTATACTCATACATGTCCAGAGAGGTAATACCGGTATACTCATACATGTCCAGTGAGGTAATACCGGTATACACATACATGTCCAGAGAGGTAATACCGGTATACTCATACATGTCCAGTGAGGTAATACCGGTATACTCATACATGTCCAGAGAGGTAATACCGGTATACACATACATGTCCAGAGAGGTAATACCGGTATACTCATACATGTCCAGAGAGGTAATACCGGTATACTCATACATGTCAGTGAGGTAATACCGGTATACTCATACATGTCCAGAGAGGTAATACCGGTATACTCATACATGTCAGTGAGGTAATACTGGTATACTCATACATGTCCAGTGAGGTAATACCGGTATACTCATACATGTCAGTGAGGTAATACTGGTATACTCATACATGTCCAGTGAGGTAATACCGGTATACTCATACATGTCAGTGAGGTAATACCGGTATACTCATACATGTCAGTGAGGTAATACCGGTATACTCATACATGTCAGTGAGGTAATACCGGTATACTCATACATGTCAGTGAGGTAATACCGGTATACTCATACATGTCAGTGAGGTAATACCGGTATACTCATACATGTCCAGAGAGGTAATACCGGTATACTCATACATGTCAGTGAGGTAATACTGGTATACTCATACATGTCCAGTGAGGTAATACCGGTATACTCATACATGTCAGTGAGGTAATACCGGTATACTCATACATGTCAGTGAGGTAATACTGGTATACTCATACATGTCAGTGAGGTAATACTGGTATACTCATACATGTCCAGTGAGGTAATACCGGTATACTCATACATGTCAGTGAGGTAATACCGGTATACTCATACATGTCAGTGAGGTAATACCGGTATACTCATACATGTCAGTGAGGTAATACCGGTATACTCATACATGTCAGTGAGGTAATACCGGTATACTCATACATGTCAGTGAGGTAATACCGGTATACTCATACATGTCAGTGAGGTAATACCGGTATACTCATACATGTCCAGAGAGGTAATACCGGTATACTCATACATGTCCAGAGAGGTAATACCGGTATACTCATACATGTCCAGAGAGGTAATACCGGTATACTCATACATGTCCAGTGAGGTAATACCGGTATACTCATACATGTCCAGAGAGGTAATACCGGTATACTCATACATGTCCAGAGAGGTAATACCGGTATACTCATACATGTCCAGTGAGGTAATACCGGTATACTCATACATGTCCAGTGAGGTAATACCGGTATACTCATACATGTCCAGTGAGGTAATACCGGTATACACATACATGTCCAGAGAGGTAATACCGGTATACACATACATGTCCAGTGAGGTAATACCGGTATACACATACATGCCCAGAGAGGTAATACCGGTATACTCATACATGTCCAGTGAGGTAATACCGGTATACTCATACATGTCCAGAGAGGTAATACCGGTATACACATACATGTCCAGAGAGGTAATACCGGTATACTCATACATGTCCAGAGAGGTAATACCGGTATACTCATACATGTCCAGAGAGGTAATACCGGTATACTCATACATGTCCAGAGAGGTAATACCGGTATACTCATACATGTCCAGAGAGGTAATACCGGTATACACATACATGTCCAGAGAGGTAATACCGGTATACACATACATGTCCAGAGAGGTAATACCGGTATACACATACATGTCCAGAGAGGTAATACCGGTATACTCATACATGTCCAGAGAGGTAATACCGGTGTAACAACCCTTTCCTCCTCCTTTGGGAGATATGCGTGTTTTGGGTGTTATGGTGCTACATAACGGTTTGGCTTACAGGGGGCCTAAGCATCCGTGCTTGGGGAGCCTGGGGTGGTTGGTGCAGCGCCTCCACCCGTGAGGATTCCTGCGTTGGCAGGATAGCCCCTCATGGGAACTGGTATGCTTATTTGGTATACCTCCAATAACCACAATCACAAGAAGTATGTACAACCGATTTACTGTGGTCCCATAGTCTCCTAATAACACAACATACACAATATTGATAATCACAATACAGTAACAGTATTCCCCAAAGTACTGAGGGTGCCCTGGGCACTTAGAACCCGTCCACAGAACAGTCCCACCCAAATATATGTGAGGGCAGCACTACTCTCCTGTGGAATGTTGGTGCACGTGGGGGAACCTTCCTGGCTACTCGAGAACACGAGGGGATTTGTAGACAGGTCTCAAGCGTGGACCCAGGATGCGGGGCCTCCGACACAATCCCCTTCTCGCCTTACATCCGGTAGTACCGTGGGATTGATTCCACCAGGCCTGAGGAATCCTCCGCTGCAGTTCTGTCTGCTCCGCTGAATCGTTCGTATACTAAGGGACAAATCCCTCACTATAGGCCGGCCCTACAATACATCCACTACCGTGTAGGGGAAACTACCTGGGGCCTACGGGGAACGGGTCTGACCTAGTCCAAGGGGCTTGACAAGCTACCCGGACATTACCTCTCCCTTCACCGGCACCGTCAGGACTGAGTACGCCACCTCCAGTCTGCGGAGGAAATCCTGAACGACGGGACCTCCTCTTCCTGCAGCGCCAACACCAAGATGACCGCAGCCTTACACACAGTCCTTATGTATGTGGCTGTGCCAACCACAACATGGCTGATGTAGCTCACTCAAACCCTCCCCAGCGACGGGACCACTGTCAGGGAGGAGGCAAGGGAGGGTACCCAGCTACACCGGTATACACATACTTGCCCAGAGAGGTAATACCGGTATACACATACTTGCCCAGAGAGGTTATACCGGTATACACATACATGTCCAGAGAGGTAATACCGGTATACTCATACATGTCCAGAGAGGTAATACCGGTATACACATACATGTCCAGAGAGGTAATACCGGTATACTCATACATGTCCAGAGAGGTAATACCGGTATACACATACATGTCCAGAGAGGTACTGTAATACCAGTATACACATACTTGCCCAGAGAGGTAATACCGGTATACACATACATGTCCAGAGAGGTAATACCGGTATACACATACTTGCCCAGAGAGGTAATACCGGTATACACATACATGTCCAGAGAGGTAATACCGGTATACTCATACATGTCCAGAGAGGTAATACCGTATACACATACATGTCCAGAGAGGTAATACCGGTATACTCATACACATGTATTACCTCTCATTTTGTACTGGTCGAAGTGTCCAAATACAGGACAGTCCGGTTCAATACCGGACACCTGGAAACCCTATTTGTGTTCCCATTTCACTTTTATTTTCTCTTTGGTGTTTCCCTTGTGCTTGGGTCCTAACATGTGCTGTGCTTTGCTGGGACCTTGTTGTTTTTCCCCTTTAAAAATATATATTGTAATTAGCTATTGCTTTAGCCTCAGAGACTCGGACACCACCCAACCCTCCCTCCCCTGTATGCTTCTCATCCCAGTTTGGTTCCTGGTCCTTTATACTGTATGATCCTTAGACATGGTCACTTCAGAACTGGGGGGCTCAGTGTCTAAACATAACCTATGGGCACAATAGTTACATTATTTTATTTATTTATAAAATGTTTTACCAGGAAGTAATACATTGAGAGTTATCTCTCGTTTTCAACTATGTCCTGGGCAGAGACTTACAGTATATAGACAATACATAGTTACATTAAATGAACATTGGTTGCCCGCCCAATGTTGGGGATTTCTCAAATGCAAAATACAATAATCTCCATATCACAAGGAGATAACCCCCACCTTTTCTCATTTCCATAACACTTCGCAATGATTTAATTACTCCATGAGTTCATTGCCAGTATGTCCAGTATCACACCCAGTATCACAAGCACACTGCCTGGGTGTCACATTTGACTCCTCCTTCACATTCTTCTCTTACATTCACAATAAAGCTAAAACCGGTATTTCTTTCATGCGTAACATTTTAAAAATGTGCCCTTTCCTCTGTTGCTCGACTGATTAAACTCTGACACAGGCCCTCATTCTCTCCCATCTTGACTACTGTAACCTCCTGCTGTCCGGCCTTCCTGCCTCTCACCGGTCTCCCCAACAATCTATCCTAAATGCTACTGCTAGAATCACTCTCCTGTTTCCTATATCTGTCTCTGCGTCTCCCCTGCTGAAATGACTCTCCTGACATCCTATCAAATCCCGTATAAATTTCAAAATTCTCCTCACTTTTAAAGCTTTACCCTCTTCTGCTCCTCCTTACATCTCAGCCCTAATTTCTCGCTATGCACCATCCCGACTCTTGCGTTCTGCTCAAGGATGTCTTCTCTCTAACCCCTTTTGTGTCTAAAGCCCTCTCCCGCATAAAACCTTTCTCACTGACTGCCACACACCTCTGGAATGCCCTTCCCCTCAATACCCGACTGGCACACTCTCTATCCACCTTTAAGACCCACCTTAAAACACACCGCTTCAACGAAGCATATGTGTAGCTCTGTGGTTGATACTATACAACTCATACATCGTCCTTGGCCCCTTGCAGATGCACTTACCAGAACACCACCCTACTGTCTCTGTACGTTCTTCCTACTTACCATTTGGATTGTAAGCCCTTCAAGGCAGGGATTCATTTTCTTAATGTTAATAATAATAATAATAATAGCATGTTCTTGTATAGCGCTGCTAGTTGTACGCAGCGCTTTACAGAGATATTTTGAGGGCACAGGTCCCTGCCTCGTGGAGCTTACAATCTATGGGGGTTTTTTTTGTGCCTGATGCACAGGGAGATAAAGTGACTTGCCCAAGGTCACAAGGAGCTGACACCGGGGATTGAACCAGGCTCTCCTGCAACAATCTCAGTGTGAATCAGTGTTTTTACTCACTGAGCCACTCATTCTCCAAAATGTTACTTTTATGTCTGAAGCGCTTATTCCCATTATGTGTTACATTATTATGTCACGTGTATTACTGCTGTGAATCGCTATTTACATAAATGGTGCTTTATAAATAAAGATATACATACATGTATGTTCATGTATTCTGGTTGCAATACATACTGTACAATTACTGCACATCTTCCAAGCATAACCATCTGTACTACTCTATGAACACCAGGGGGCAGTGTCCACACAGTAAGAAATGTCCCCCTATAAAGGGAGACAGGAGCTAATAGTGTAGGGCTGTACTGTTTTGACACAAGCTTTACACCACATTGCTGAAGTTTTCCTAAGTATGCATCATGCTGTGAAGGAGACTCTATTATATCAGCTCATTATTACCATGCATTCTTCCAAAGCTTTAGGAGCAAACTACAGTTTGGGCCACAGTAACATAATGATCTACATCCATGCACCCACCTGGATTGTGCAATACAAGGTTACCTGTGCAGGTAGCAATGATTGACATGCACAGTACTGCACTTTTGTACTGCAGATACATAGGGAATATAGTTATTATGGTTCACCCACTTCTCTGCATTTCCAAACTTTTCTCATCTGTCGAAAGAAACCCATTACTGTCCTAACTGGTTTTGTTTCATGAATGTTATTTGGTTAAATGGTTTAAGCAGTGCTGATTGATCTGGGGATTGCTCACAAAAGCTTTAAATATCATCTGTATGAATAGGAAAAGGTGTCACTAACTCAGTTGTGAGTAAAAGTAATACATTGAATAGTTCCTGTAACTTACTGTGGGGGTACGTGTACGTTGCTACTGCATTGATTGCCTGAATTACTGAGATTTACAGATCACTCACAAGTCGCACGATTGAAATTATTGAGAGAGCGGAAAGCATTAAACGGGAAAGGGCAAGCGTGCTGAAGCGCTGCGCAAGAGACCAGAGCACCTACAGTATCACCCCTCACAGTCACTGTCATTATCAACCACTAACTATTGTGTCTCTCTGTTAAGTGATTTACTTTACTCCAGAAAAGGTCCTTTCTCAATACACCAACCGGCCAGTGTAAGTTTAACATCATCTGATCACATTGATGCCTTAAAGATCACAGTGCAAGGAAGGAGCTCCTCAATATGGCCCTCATTCCCTGTGCTGCGAAGCCGCTTCCCCATGCAGGAGACCATACGAACCCATTTATTTGCATGCCGCTCGGATCTTCTCCAGCACTTGAATCGGGGGCCTATAATTGGAGCTGAAGTGGCACTTCTGTCACACCAGTTGCTGGGCACCACATATTGCAAACTTGACCCAGTTTTGCAAAGCGTGACCTTAATAAACACGTCACAATTGGAGAAAGGAAGTAATAGAAATGTGGTAGGAAGCAAATGCAGGAGTTAGACCGAAAGAAAAACAAAACAAAACAAAACTGGAAGAGAAGCGGATGAGCAGAAAGAGAGCACATGATATAATCACCCTGCATTACCCTGATCTGCCTTAATGTGATTTAATTAGCACACTGAAATCCCTTCTAATCAGAGAGGCACAATGCATCCTGTGACAGTTGCCTTTAGGGAGATATATCCAATCTGGTTGAATCTTGACTACTGTTTGAACAAATCTAACTCTGTCCTGAACATTAAGTACATTTGATTCGGTGGTGTCTGAGCTACAAATATTGAAAAAGCATAGCTCTCTGTGGGGTTTTAGGTCACAAGTGAGATCATTATGTATAGGAAAAGATGGTGGCCAATGAGTCGGAATAGTATGGGAGTAGTAAGTAGCCTATAATGTGCAGGGTTCAGGAAGGCGAGAGAGTGTCCCTGACGTGCACTTTGTCACTAATGTTGCTGAGGATGTAGAGACTAGTTCAACCCAGGAACATTTAGAATTGTCCATTGTTCTACAAGCTTCAAGAAAGAAATTCAATATTAAAATCTGCATACCGCAAAATATATTTTGGACTAGAAATTATAACTTGCAGATTGTGGTATTTGCCGTTGGATCGACATCAACGTTAAACATAGAAGTTTATGCTTGTTCATGAGTTTTTGCAGCCGCGGTGATACCTTCTGCAGATGAGCAATTGGCATCAAAAATCAAAAGCTGCATATGGCTGAAGAAAGGATATGAAAATTTGCATTTATAATCAGCAATTAGCCAATAGATGTATTGTTTTAACTAACATCTGTTGTATGTGTAACATGGTTAGTCTACTCTGCCTGTGTCTTCCCCCTGTCACGTATGGCTGCGCTCATACAGCCGGCTGCAAGGCCAGTGACGTCAGCAAGGGGGAAGGCAGACGGGCGGAGAAGCTCCCTGATTGGCTTATAGCCAGTCACATGTGGTGGCCGTCTCTTTAAAAATCAAATACCACTGACTACCAGATTTTTGGTAGCGCTGTCGCTCCGTCGCCGTCGACAATGCATTTGTTTTGACGCGACGTCGGGTCGCTGTCGCTGGCACTATAAGCGCGGCCGAAGTCCTTAGGCTGTGACAGGCCATTCTGTGGGCGTTTGACCCCCCACCCTCATGCTCCTCTCTGAGTGACAGAAGTGTGGTGGTGACTCATGGCCTGTGTATAGCCTATCAAGTATAGGCACAGATCTTGAGCCCTCCCCTTCTGGTTCCTCAGAGAGGCAGTGCTAAAGTTAGTTAGTTCTCTCCCACCCTTCCAACCAAGTAGAGGTGTGGGGCCTGTCTCTAATCCCTGTGGGAGAGAGAGGTCAGCCAGGCCCTCATGGCTGGCTGGCTCAGGAAGATTTAAGTCTCCACACCTAAGAGAGCCAGCACCATCCAGAGGCCTGGGATCCTCCGATGACCCTATGCACCGCTGTAAGGAAGATCTGCAGTGACTGCTGAATAAAGACCCCTTTGCTTTCATCATACTCCTGTCTGAGTGTCAGTCCCTGGGCAGGAGGAAAGAAGTGTGCTTGAGTGGGGACTAATCTCTGGGCGCCCTGGAGCCCACTACAGCTGGAGGCGCTAAGCACCCTAAAGAACGTCAGTGATCATCAAAAGCCTGTCCTGGTCTCCGTATCATCGCAGACAACTCAGCTCTCCTGAACCCTCACAGGTATGCCGCACCATAACACCTATAGCCACAACACGTATGTTCTAGAGGGTGGGGGTACATATGCTAAGTTTGTATAACCTGCCCAGAATTTAACTGAAGTTTATAATATACACAGAAGCCAACGTGTGATGCTACAAGGCCGAGGGGGTAACGAGTAGCAGCAGGATACTTTTTTTCCTCTTCGGGACCAAAATACAACCACCTATTTGTAAACCAATTTATAGTTGTACCTTCTTTTTTTTTAAAGTGTTTAATTTGGAAAAGGGCTTCTTTAATTCTTTTGTAAAGCAAAAATAATGTATGAACCTTTCCAAAATAAGCCCCAAAGCTTTCTAACCCAGTAATTATCAGGTTTATCATTATTATCTTAAACTCAGGCACTGAACGAACATCTGTTTTAACCTCTTCGTCTAATGATTACAAATCTCCGCAAAATAAATGGATAAACAATAGCTGTGTGTAAGTATAGTGATGCTTTAAATCAGGGATGGCCAACCCGCTGCCTGCGATCGCATTATGAATAGCCCGCGTCCATCCCCGCGTCCAACACCCGTCATCGGTATTCCCTGCCGGTGCCGATTTATCATCCAACCGTGGGGCCCCAGATCCCCTCCGCTGCAGGACTGAAGGCCTTCCCCCACCCCCTAAGGCCAAATTCTTTAAGGGGGAGGGAATTGAGTGAAAGAGGGGCGGATTGTGTGAGAGAGGGGGGGATTGAGTGAGAGAGGGGGGGATTGAGTGAGAGAGGGGGGGATTGAGTGAGAGAGGAGGGGATTGAGTGAGAGAGGGGGGGATTGAGTGAGAGAGGGGGGGATTGAGTGAGAGAGGGGGGGATTGAGTGAGAGAGGGGGGATTGAGTGAGAGAGGGGGGATTGAGTGAGAGAGGGGCGGATTGTGTGAGAGAGGGGGGATTGAGTGAAAGAGGGGCGGATTGTGTGAGAGAGGGGGGGATTGAGTGAGAGAGGAGGGGATTGAGTGAGAGAGGGGGGGATTGAGTGAGAGAGGGGGGGATTGAGTGAGAGGGGGGGATTGAGTGAGAGAGGGGGGGATTGAGTGAGAGAGGGGGGATTGAGTAAGAGAGGGGCGGATTGTGTGAGAGAGGGGCGGATTGTGTGAAAGAGGGGCGGATTGTGTGAAAGAGGGGCGGTTTGTGTTAGAGAGGTCAATCCCCCCGATTGAGTGAGAGGGGGTGTCATGGAACAAGAACTGCACTTCTGTTTCACCCCCCCCCTTTCCTTTGCAGTTTCTGCCTGTCAGTTTCTCAGTTCAAGCTGCATGTGTTTTGCTCTGTGCACACACACAGTGCCTGTGTGATAGACACAGTGCTATTTCCCCTATCCCAGCAGCTTGCTGTATCAGAGATGCAACATTATTGCTACATGTTGTAGGTCCCTCAGACATTTCTGTGAGTTGCTATAGCAGCCCCAGCCTTTCTCTCAAATGAGCTAGTCTGCTTTCTCCCCCTCTGCTCTGGCCACAGAGGGTCTGTCCCCAGGCTATCTTGCTACCCATTTAAAACCAGAGACAACCTCCTACCTAATTGTAGCTCACCCCCTCCCACATTTAAATAGTTAAGGGCTCACTCCATAGCATCTTCCACTCAGGGGAACTTGCGTGCTTGCAGTATGGTTGTGACAACTCTAATACAGAGTGCTTTTCCTGGTAATGTACAGGTTAATAAAAGCTTCAATCAGACTTAGAACTTTGCAACTAATATTGACAGATTTACTATAAATCATTCTTCCTGTTATTACACAGGTTATTAAGAATTTATATTAGCGTTAGGGACCCCTGAATTGTGGTCTGCCGTGCAGTTGGCTCAGGGGCTTACAACAATTTTGGCCAAAAATGTTAAACTAAAAGACCATTTTACTTAATAGATATTTATACATATATATTTAGGCACTGTACCGTGTATGAGTCTCACTGGATGTGCTAAAACTGAGCTATGTCTGTGTTTTATGTTCTGTCTCTGGTTTTAAATATATATTGCCATGCTCAGTAGCACTCCTCTGTGACACTCATATGCTTATATATATGTTGTGGTTATTTTGGGGGTTCAATAGGAGCTTGTTAGGTGTCCAGTATGTTTTATCTTGCTACCCAGCATACATTGGGATTTCCTTTTCCACCATCACCACTGGATGAGTGAGTACCCTGCTGTAACTGCTGTAGTGGTAGGATTACCCTTTTTACCTGCCCTTAACTACAAGGCACCCACAGAGAGACACCATTTAAACACCAACATCTCTTCACAAGTGCCTGTCTTTTATGCTACTTTCCCCAAATAAAGTAAAGAAAAGAAACAGAACTTGTTGTGCTTTGAAAAGAGGGCCGAGTTGAAGCTATCTGGGCTAAATCATCTTACACATGACCCTGGCCTCCAGAATAGGGGGGATTGAGTGAGAGGGGGGATTGAGTGAGAGGGGGGGATTGAGTGAGAGGGAGATTGAGTGAGAGGGGGGGATTGAGTGAGAGAGGGGGGATTGAGTGAAAGAGGGGGGATTGAGTGAGAGAGGGGGGGATTGAGTGAGAAAGGGGGGGATTGAGTGAGAAAGGGGGGGATTGAGTGAGAGGGGGTATGGAGTGAGAGAGGGGGTTGGGGGGATTGAGTGAGAGAGGGGGAGATTGAGTGAATGGGGGATTAAGTGAGAGGAAGAGGGGGTGAGGGGCAGTAGGACAGTGACCATTTATTGGCACGCCTGTTTTAAATGATTACTAACATTTGAAGTGGTCCACATTAAGGAAAGGTTTGGGAACCGCTGGCATAGTTCATTTGCAAATAAGGTTTCCAGGTGCAGTTTTATAGAAGCTCCCTGTGTTGCAAGCAAGAAAAATACCACCAGGTATTACACTGCAGTTTGATCACTGCCAAGACGTGTGGTATATCAGGGCTCGTTTCAACGAAGCATCGGGCACTAAAACACACCCCACCATCACTAGGGCGAGGGATCTGCGACTGACGGCCAGGACGTGGCCCTAGGGCTCTCTGCCCCTGCTAGTTTCATACTTGCTGCATAGGCAGCAAAGTGCAGTTTCTCACACTGAAGCCCACGTGTAAGTTACAGTAATGCAAATATATATGGTACAGGCAGGATAAATGCTTGCAAAGGGTTGAAATATAATCATTTTCAAGCATTCACATGTATCTAAAAGGACAGTAAAATAAGCCTGTGACCCTTCTATTACTAAATGTCTTGTGCTGCGGCCCATTTGGAGAACTAGTTGAAGAACCCCGGTGGGGGGCTTTTAATGCACAATGCCAACGTGTCCTTCCCATTGGGCGCACGTTAAAGGCATTAGGTACATACAGGGCAGACATTGTTTCCTGAACTTGGGGGCCACGCAGAACTAAGACTGAAGTATGACCGAGGTGGTCAATGCTTAAAAAGGAACCTACTTTGAGGCATTTCTACTTTAATAATAAGTTCCCTCTAGAAGGAAAACACACGACTGAGAAAAGTTTGTTCGAATGTGTTTTTTTCTTTTTCCATACTAGTATTGAGAAACTTCCCAATTTTGCCAAACTTTTACATTGGAAAAAAACCTGCCAAAATATTTACAAGCGGGATTACAGATGCACTCTGGGTAAGATACTTGTGTTTGGCTACAACTGCGTTGCATTTTTGTAATAGGAAAGCATTTTCTGGCCTTTGAAGTGGGACTGCCGGGCTAATTAGTATTTGCATTGTACGTGCCGTTTTTGGGAGATCTTTAGAGCGAGCCAGCATGGCCCCTCCTGCCCGCCTCATGATCAGACGTGACCCCTTGTGAGTGAGGGCTGCGACATTAGCACAACGTACTCTCTTGTAATTATACATGTTTTAATTTGAGCTGCGTTGCCATAGCTGCGATATGCTTTCGGTGACACTGGAAACTGTGAGGTAATGCAAGGCAGGGTGTGAGCACACCACACACACACTCCCGCACACACACACACGCACACGCCAGGCGAGGAATTAGGGAGGGGGATGACTGGAAGGCTGTCGGCATTTTCTTATGGTGAATAAACAAGAGATGCAGTCTCACTGTGCAACATATACAGAAGGTGCAGCAAAGTGTAAGCACTCGGCCATATAACAGCTTTATGCACACTTATGACATAGCTTAGCTCAGGAACTAGTCCACTTGCAGTTGTGTTAATGTACGGTATCCAGATAATTCCGCGGAATGGACCTCTCTTTCTGGTTGGGTTCTTTGTTACGGGTCATATAAAGAGGGGGGAAGCCTTTTTTATTGGTTGGGCGTTGTAGACTTGGGATTCACATCCAAACCCAATTCTATCATTTGAGTGTCTTAGTGGTAACTGTTAAGATACCAGGATATACTGTACTGTACATAGGTGAGATCTGCCCGCTCTCTACCACGAATGTTACTTTTATGAGGTGTAAATGAATATATAGGAATTATAAAGCAATACATTTATAGCAGCCCAAATAGTTTCATACACAACAAATGTAATATTGTATGCAGGATGCCCCTTTAATGACACATATGTCAATTAGGGCTCATATTGGCTACCAGTGGGTTAACTCTTTGGTTGCTTTGCAGTGCCCCCTCTGGCAACCAAGGGGTTATCCCCCTGGAAACTGCTTTGCAAGCATTCTGGTAGCTAAGGGGTTAAGACGTGGGTTATATTCCTGTATATTCCTGTAATAAGCTGGCGCCAACTCTGCCTGAGCACAGCACCCCTTTTTTTGTAGCCCCCTCCGACATGTGGGCCTGGGTCTGGCCGGGGGGTCGTTTCTAGCACTGCCTCCCATATGTGAGTGTTGCGCTGGCTCAGAGTGTGGGTGAGTCACAGTACTGGTACTTGGCTGGCGATTAAACGAGCTGCAGCCCTGCCCATCACACCCATCTCAACCTCTCAGGAATAGCAGCAGCCAGGAGAAGGGCTGCCTCTCACACCTCACCACTGGCAGAGACCAAGGAGGAGAGGGGGGAGACAAAGAACAGAGAGTCAGGGGGTAGAGAAAGAGCAAGGGGGGAGAGAAAACAGAGAGACCGGGGGCGAGTGCAGGGGAATAAGGGGACGAGAGAGCAGAGGGACAAGGAGGGAGAGAAAGAGCAGGGGGCGCGAGAAAACAGAGGGATAGGGGGCGACAGAGCAGAGGGACGGGCGAGAAAGCAGGGACAGGGAGGCGAGAGAGCAGAGAGATAGAGGGAGAGAGAGCAGAGGGACAGGGGGTGAGAGAGGAGAGGGACAGAGGGTGAGAGAACAGAGGGACAGGGGGCAAGAGAGCAGAGGGACAGAGGGTGAGAGAGCAGAAGGAAAGGGGTAGGGTTGCCAGATGGCTTCTCCAAAAATACTGGGCACAATGGTGAAAGGTGCGACGCGCTCTTGACACAGACACACCCCCCTGACCTCTCTCAGCCTCATGCTGTTTCTTCCTCTCCTTTGCTTCAATCCATGCTCCTGACACCTCCCCAAAGGCTATTGGGTAATGCAGCCAATCAGGATGGAGGAAGCTGCCCAGCCCCCTAACAGCCGAGCTCTCTCCCTGCTCCGGGAAATCCCACAGCCCCCCAAGCCAGTCAGGTCCCTATGTCCAGAGAGGTAACAGCGATATACACATACATGTCCAGTATTATATTTCATTTTTATTAAACATTTTCATTGGAAGGGGGTTACAGAAAGGAAAAAGGAGGGGGGGGGAGTATGCATTCATGTAGAGAGCTGCCGTTACAATGTATTGTACAGTACATGTGACAGGTATTTGTTTTAATTTATTGCTTTGTTTCCCTTTCTTATCAATATTTACCAATCGTGACGCAACATCCCAACCTTAAAACATCAGCATTATCAGAATGAAGTGCCTCATTTATCAGTGACATTGATCATTTGTTCTAGATCACGTCTCAAGATGACCAGAGATGTCCAATACCTGATAGGGTGCCAAGAGGGAAGTTATAGGAGGGCTGATTCCCTGTTTAGGCCCGATACACTCATATAGTAGATCCATGGTTCCCATATGTTTAGGAATTTAATGCACAAGTCATTTAATTAGCTCGAGATTTTTTCCATGGAAAAAGTATGCCATTGTCACGGGGGAGACTCCTGGAGCGGGTAGGACCTCGGTGGCCGGAACAGCAGGGAGCGTGGATAGTTGGGGTCACGGCTGAGGTCGGTGGCAGGCGGCAAACAGGATCGTCGGGGTCCAGGCAGGGGTCGGCAACATGAAGGCAGGAGCAGGGCAGGGGAGCAGGAACTGAGACTACGGAGCAGGAACTTAGACTAGGGAACAGGGAGCAGGAAACAAACGGGGACAAGCCAGATTACTAGCAAGGGCCTTTAATAAGTACAGGACTCCACACGAAACAGGAACAGAAGCATGGGCATAAGGAGTCTGAACACAAAACAAAGGCAAGGGAGGAACAGGAAACTATAAGGAAAGAGGACAGGAGCACCAAGAGGAGATAGACAGAGGAACCACAGAGCAGACAGAAAACAGCAGCACACCCAGTGGACAGATAAGGAAAGGAAGGGGAGAGGAAGAACTAGGAAAATATATGTCAGGACTATTTTCTGACAGCCATATTCTTTCCTCAATTTGCATAATTTTGGGGAGGTCTTGTTTAAACCATAGTGCCGCAAAAAGCACATTTCGTTGCCATTGTTATGTGTGAGATTAATCTTTGAGTACTTGTATTTATGTCCATTAGAGGTTTGTTCGGTAAGAATAACCATGGATCCATGGGAATTGAGATATCAAGATTCTTTGGATTGGTTTTTGTATTTTTTCCCCAAGTGGCTCTATATATGGGCACGCCCACCATACGTGAAGGTATGATGCTCTTAATCTACATCCCTTTGGGCAAATGGGTGTCGTGCCTGGGAATATATGGGCCAGTTTCTCCGAGGTTAGGTACCATCTGAGCATCACCTTGAAGACCTTCTCCCGTATAGAGGTGCAAATTGAGCTTTTGTTTACTGCTTCAAATATTTCTGTCCAGTCCTCTGGCTCTAGAGATGTGTTTAAGTCTGTTTCACACTGTTTTTGTATATTTTGGGTGTGCTTGTGAATCTAAGAGTAAAAGCTTTATACAGAATTGATATCAGACCTTTTTGGTAATTGGAATTTATACTGTACATAGTTCTTCAAAATATGTGAGGGGGGGTAGATTACCAAAGTGTTTTATAAAACCTTTAAGATGCAGGTATCTGAAGATTTCTCCTCCCGGCAATCCGGCATCATTTCTGAGGGCCTCAAAAGACTTTATAGACCGATCTTCTATCATGCCCCTATTTCTGGTTATATTATTAGTTTGCCATACTGTGAAGGTTGTGAAGATTTTTCTTGATTGTCCCGGGAGAAAGTCTGGGTTCTCAAATAGTGGTATCATTTGGAAGTTTTCGTTTGTTATATTAAATTTCTCTTTGGATTGTGTCCATATCTTTAGAGAATGTTGTGTCGTGTAGGTGCAGATGATTCTATTTGGACTCACCTGTTCATCTTCGAGGTTGGGTGCCATGAGATTAGCTGACTGGCCTGTGCTGATCTGTAGTAGTTGAAGAGACAGGGTAAGGCCAATCCTCCCTTATTTATTTGTATTACCCCCCATTTTTTCCTGGACAGTGTCCAAATACAGGACAGCCCGGTTCAATACTGGACACCTGGCAACCCTAGACAGGGGGTGAGAGAGCAGAGGGACAGGGGGCGAGAGAGCAGAGGGACAGGGGGTGAGAGAGCAGAGAGACCGGGTGCGAGAGAGCAGAGAGACAGGGTGCGAGAGAGCAGAGAGACAGGGGGCGAGAGAGCAGAGAGACAGGGGGCGAGAGAGCAGAGAGACAGGGGGTGAGAGCAGAGAGACAGGGGGCGAGTGAGCAGAGAGACAGGGGGCGAGAGAGCAGAGAGACGGGGCGAGAGAGCAGAGAGACAGGGGGCGAGAGTGCAGAGAGACGGGGCAAGAGAGCAGAGAGACAGGGGGCGAGAGAGCAGAGAGACAGGGGGCGAGAGGAGAGACAGTGGGCGAGAGAGCAGAGAGACAGTGGGCGAGAGAGCAGAGAGACAGTGGGCGAGAGAGCAGAGAGATAGGGGGCGAGAGAGCAGAGAGACGGGGCGAGAGAGCAGAGAGACGGGGCGAGAGAGCAGAGAGACAGGGGGCGAGAGAGCAGAGAGACAGGGGACGAGAGAGCAGAGGGACAAGGGGCGAGAGAGCAGAGGGACATGGGGCGAGAGAGCAGAGGGACATGGGGCGAGAGAGCAGAGGGACAGGGGACGAGAGAGCAGAGGGACAGGGGCGAGAGAGCAGAGGGACAGGGGGCGAGAGAGCAGAGGGACAGGGGGCGAAAGAGCAGAGGGACAGGGGGCGAGAGAGCAGAGGGACAGGGGGCGAGAGAGCAGAGGAACAGGGGGTGAGAGAGCAGAGGGACAGGGGGCGAGAGAGCAGAGGGACAGGGGGCAAGAGAGCAGAGGGACAGGGGGCGAGAGAGCAGAGGGACATGGTGCGAGAGAGCAGAGACAGGGGGCGAGAGAGCAGAGACGGGGCGAGAGAGCAGAGACAGGGGGCGAGAGAGCAGAGACAGGGGGCGAGAGAGCAGAGACAGGGGGCGAGAGAGCAGAGACGGGGCGAGAGAGCAGAGACGGGGCGAGAGAGCAGAGACAGGGGGCGAGAGAGCAGAGACAGGGGGCGAGACAGCAGACACAGGGGGCGAGACAGCAGACACAGGGGGCGAGAGAGCAGAGACAGGGTGCGAGAGAGCAGAGACAGGGGGCGAGAGAGCAGAGACAGAGGGCGAGTGAGCAGAGACAGGGGGCGAGAGAGCAGAGACGGGGCGAGAGAGCAGAGACGGGGCGAGAGAGCAGAGGGACAGGAGGGGGAGAGAGCAGAGGGACAGGAGGGCGAGAGAGCAGAGACAAAGGGCGAGAGAGCAGAGACAGGGGGCGAGAGAGCAGAGAGACGGGGTGAGAGAGCAGAGGGACAGGGGCGAGAGAGCAGAGAGACAGGAGCGAGAGAGCAGAGGGACAGGGGACGAGAGAGCAGAGGGACAGGGTGCGAGAGAGCAGAAGGACAGGGGGCGAGAGAGCAGAAGGACAGGGGGCAAGAGAGCAGAAGGACAGGGGGCGAGAGAGCAGAGGGACAGGGGGCGAGAGAGCAGAGGGACAGGGGGCGAGAGAGCAGAGGGACAGGGGGCGAGAGAGCAGAGGGACAGGGGGCGAGAGAGCAGAGGGACAGGGGGCGAGAGAGCAGAGGGACAGGGTGCGAGAGAGCAGAGACGGGGCGAGAGAGCAGAGACAGGGGGCGAGAGAGCAGAGACGGGGCGAGAGAGCAGAGACAGGGGGCGAGAGAGCAGAGACAGGGGGCGAGAGAGCAGAGACGGGGCGAGAGAGCAGAGACAGGGGCGAGAGAGCAGAGACAGGGGGCGAGACAGCAGACACAGGGGGCGAGATAGCAGACACAGGGGGCGAGAGAGCAGAGACAGGGTGCGAGAGAGCAGAGACAGGGGGCGAGAGAGCAGAGACAGAGGGCGAGTGAGCAGAGACAGGGGGCGAGAGAGCAGAGACGGGGCGAGAGAGCAGAGACGGGGCGAGAGAGCAGAGGGACAGGAGGGGGAGAGAGCAGAGGGACAGGAGGGCGAGAGAGCAGAGACAAAGGGCGAGAGAGCAGAGACAGGGGGCGAGAGAGCAGAGACAGGGGGCGAGAGGGCAGAGACGGGGCGAGAGGGCAGAGACAGGGGGCGAGAGGGCAGAGACAGGGGGCGAGAGGGCAGAGACAGGGGGCGAGAGAGCAGAGACAGGGGGCGAGAGAGCAGAGACAGGGGGCGAGGGAGCAGAGACAGGGGCGAGAGCAGAGACAGGGGGCGAGAGAGCAGAGACAGGGGGCGAGAGAGCAGAGACAGGGGGCGAGAGAGCAGAGACAGGGGGCGAGAGAGCAGAGACAGGGGGCGAGAGAGCAGAGACAGGGGGCGAGAGAGCAGAGACAGGGGGCGAGAGCAGAGACAGGGGGCGAGAGCAGAGACAGGGGGCGAGAGAGCAGAGACAGGGCGAGAGCAGAGACAGGGGGCGAGAGAGCAGAGACAGGGGGCGAGACAGCAGACACAGGGGGCGAGACAGCAGACACAGGGGGCGAGAGAGCAGAGACAGGGTGCGAGAGAGCAGAGACAGGGGGCGAGAGAGCAGAGACAGAGGGCGAGTGAGCAGAGACAGGGGGCGAGAGAGCAGAGACGGGGCGAGAGAGCAGAGAGACAGGGGGCGAGAGAGCAGAGAGACAGGGGGCGAGAGAGCAGAGGGACAAGGGGCGAGAGAGCAGAGGGACATGGGGCGAGAGAGCAGAGGGACAGGGGACGAGAGAGCAGAGGGACAGGGGGCGAGAGAGCAGAGGGACAGGGGGCGAGAGAGCAGAGGGACAGGGGGCGAGAGAGCAGAGGGACAGGGGGCGAGAGAGCAGAGGAACAGGGGGTGAGAGAGCAGAGGGACAGGGGGCGAGAGAGCAGAGGGACAGGGGGCAAGAGAGCAGAGGGACAGGGGGCGAGAGAGCAGAGGGACATGGTGCGAGAGAGCAGAGACGGGGCGAGAGAGCAGAGACAGGGGGCGAGAGAGCAGAGACAGGGGGCGAGAGAGCAGAGACAGGGGGCGAGAGAGCAGAGACAGGGGGCGAGAGAGCAGAGACAGGGGGCGAGAGAGCAGAGACGGGGCGAGAGAGCAGAGACAGGGGGCGAGAGAGCAGAGACAGGGGGCGAGACAGCAGACACAGGGGGCGAGACAGCAGACACAGGGGGCGAGACAGCAGACACAGGGGGCGAGAGAGCAGAGACAGGGTGCGAGAGAGCAGAGACAGGGGGCGAGAGAGCAGAGACAGAGGGCGAGTGAGCAGAGACAGGGGGCGAGAGAGCAGAGACGGGGCGAGAGAGCAGAGACGGGGCGAGAGAGCAGAGGGACAGGAGGGGGAGAGAGCAGAGGGACAGGAGGGGGAGAGAGCAGAGGGACAGGAGGGCGAGAGAGCAGAGACAAAGGGCGAGAGAGCAGAGACAGGGGGCGAGAGAGCAGAGAGACGGGGTGAGAGAGCAGAGGGACAGGGGCGAGAGAGCAGAGAGACAGGAGCGAGAGAGCAGAGGGACAGGGGGCGAGAGAGCAGAGGGACAGGGTGCGAGAGAGCAGAGACAGGGTGCGAGAGAGCAGAGACAGGGGGCGAGAGAGCAGAGACAGGGGGCGAGAGAGCAGAAGGACAGGGGGCGAGAGAGCAGAAGGACAGGGGGCGAGAGAGCAGAGGGACAGGGGGCGAGAGAGCAGAGGGACAGGGGGCGAGAGAGCAGAGGGACAGGGGGCGAGAGAGCAGAGGGACAGGGGGCGAGAGAGCAGAGGGACAGGGTGCGAGAGAGCAGAGACGGGGCGAGAGAGCAGAGACGGGGCGAGAGAGCAGAGACGGGGCGAGAGAGCAGAGACAGGGGGCGAGAGAGCAGAGACAGGAGGCGAGAGAGCAGAGACAGGGGGCGAGAGAGCAGAGACAGGGGGCGAGAGAGCAGAGACAGGGGACGAGAGAGCAGAGACGGGGGGCGAGAGAGCAGAGACGGGGCGAGAGAGCAGAGACGGGGACGAGAGCAGAGACGGGGCGAGAGAGCAGAGACGCGGGCGAGAGAGCAGAGACGGGGTGAGAGCAGAGACAGGGGACGAGAGAGCAGAGACAGGGGACGAGAGAGCAGAGACAGGGGGCGAGAGAGCAGAGACAGGGGGCGAGAGAGCAGAGACAGGGGGCGAGAGAGCAGAGACGGGGCGAGAGAGCAGAGACAGGGGGCGAGAGAAAAGAGGGACAGGGGACAAGAGAGCAGAGACAGGGGCGAGAGAGCAGAGACAGGGGCGAGAGAGCAGAGACAGGGGGCGAGAGAGCAGAGACAGGGGGCGAGAGAGCAGAGACAGGGGGCGAGAGAGCAGAGACGGGGTGAGAGCAGAGACAGGGGACGAGAGAGCAGAGACAGGGGGCGAGAGAGCAGAGACAGGGGGCGAGAGAGCAGAGACAGGGGGCGAGAGAGCAGAGACAGGGGGCGAGAGCAGAGACAGGGGGCGAGAGAGCAGAGACAGGGGGCGAGAGAGCAGAGACGGGGCGAGAGAAAAGAGGGACAGGGGGCAAGAGAGCAGAGACAGGGGCGAGAGAGCAGAGACGGGGCGAAAGAGCAGAGACAGGGGGCGAGGGAGCAGAGACAGGGGGCGAGAGAGCAGTGACAGGGGGCGAGAGAGCAGAGACAGGGGGCGAGGGAGCAGAGACAGGGGCGAGAGAGCAGAGACAGGGGCGAGAGAGCAGAGACATGGGGAGGGAGAGCAGAGACAGGGGGTGAGAGGGCAGAGAGAGCAGAGACAGGGGGCGAGAGAGCAGAGACAGGGGGCGAGGGAGCACAGACATGGGGAGGGAGAGCAGAGACAGGGGGTGAGAGGGCAGAGAGAGCAGAGACAGGGGGCGAGAGAGCAGAGACAGGGGGCGAGAGAGCAGAGACAGGGGGACGAGAGAGCAGAGACAGGGGGCGAGAGAGCAGAGACAGGGGGCGAGAGAGCAGAGACAGGGGGCGAGAAAGCAGAGACAGGGGCGAGAGAGCAGAGACATGGGGAGGGAGAGCAGAGACAGGGGGTGAGAGGGCAGAGAGAGCAGAGACAGGGGGCGAGAGAGCAGAGACAGGGGGCGAGAGAGCAGAGACAGGGGGCGAGAAAGCAGAGACAGGGGCGAGAGAGCAGAGACATGGGGAGGGAGAGCAGAGACAGGGGGTGAGAGGGCAGAGAGAGCAGAGACAGGGGGCGAGAGAGCAGAGACAGGGGGCGAGAGAGCAGAGACAGGGGGCGAGAGAGCAGAGACAGGGGCGAGAGAGCAGACAGGGGGCGAGAGAGCAGAGACAGGGGGCGAGAGAGCAGAGACAGGGGGCGAGAGAGCAGAGACAGGGGCGAGAGAGCAGAGACAGGGGGCGATAGAGCAGAGACAGGGGGCGATAGAGCAGAGACAGGGGGCGAGAGAGCAGAGACAGGGGGCGAGAGAGCAGAGACAGGGGCGAGAGAGCAGAGACAGGGGGCGAGAGAGCAGAGACAGGGGGCGAGAGAGCAGAGACAGGGGCGAGAGAGCAGAGACAGGGGCCTCTGCCTCAATGTTTAATGCAATGTAGTGTTTTTTACATGAGATGCAGTGCCGCGGTTTGTTAAGCTCCTTTAAGCGCGGGTGGCGCTGTGACTTATTTAAAAGAAAATTGCATTGTATTAGATAATGGTATGAAGCTCTGGCTGAACAGAAAGGGAGGGCGGCTTTCAAATCATAGATCCATTTTAAAAAACGTGAAACTAGAGTACAATGTAAATAAAAAGTAGTGATACTCCAGCACATGACACTTCAACCACTGGACACCCCCCAAAAAGTGACACACACAGAAGCATAGTACCTCAATATATTGTCTCACAGAAAGGCGGATGAAAATAACTCCATTAGTATTCATTTTGTTCCATAAAGCAGCAATCCTCCCCCAAATTACTTTTTTTTTTGTACCTTAACCGAAGCAGGGGGTCCCTCAGAGCTAACCCACGGCCAACATCTTGGGACCCCCCACAGTTTCCAATAAAACAATGCATTGTTGATAGTTTCTTTTGAAACAATACAATACAAGCCGTGTGGCCGGCAATAGAGAGTCGCAACTTCGTCGCCCAATGACCCTGCGACTTCCTATTGGCCGCCAGAATGAGCCAGACTCCGTGGCCATTTGGTACCCACCAGGTAAGTATTGTTTCTGATCCAGGCATCCCTGGTACCCCCAGGGATTGGGGAACACCGGATCAGCTCCGGGGTCCCCCTGGTTCAGGTACGTAATAAAAGAAAAACAAGCAGGTGGGACTGCTGCTCTAATTGCCCTACAACACCGGCCTCTATTAGATATGCCGTGTAGCCGTCTCCCCCTTTGCTGGGGGGTGATAGAAATGGGGTTGCAATCTTTCCAGGCAAGAAGAAAACAGCTCCACAGCATGTAGAATAGGGACCACAGTCCAGTAAAAGTAGTGAGGGACGTGCGTGTCCCACCCTCCCCCGTCTCACCTATTGGGCAAGTGAATACAGCGCAGAGAGCTCGGAGGGTACGGAGGGAAGAAAGGATTAACACACAGACGCCATTCACCAGAAACTGCTTACAGATGTGTGTGCTATGGGGGATTTCCTCACTCCCCCCCGTACCCCCCCCCCCCCCTCTCAGAGCAGGAAGTCTGAAGGGGGCCTTCTTTCACCAGTAAGTGGTGTCAGAGACATAGCATCATAAATAACCCCTTTGCTGCCAGAGAGGCCTGCAACGCATTGCCAGTGTACACAGCGCCGTACGTTACATTAGTATGTGTGAGATTCTAGAGCAGGAAGGGGCAACTCAGTCCTCAAGGGCCACCAACAGGTCCGGTTTTCAGGATAACCCTGCTTCAGCACCGGTGGCTCAATCAGTGGCTCGGTCTTAGCAGGGATACCCTGAAGACTTGCCCTGTCGGTGGCCCTTGAGGACTGGAGGGTCCCACTCCTGTCCTACAGCCGTATTCCACAACCCCTACTTGATACCCGGTGGGATATAGCGGCGCGGCGGCTTTATAGAGCGTTGCAGTGGTAATGCAGACGATATGCAGCCGCCTCCGGGACGCAATCCTGGAAGTACAATTGTAATGCCCTGACGCTGCATGAGAGAGAAGAGGATGGGATCCAGAGGATCAGTGATCAGATCTCTATCATTGAAATCTAGTGAACATCCCAGCGTTATCTCCCTGTGACTAGACTACCAGGCATCAAAATGATACCTGAAAAGTCTGCATAACCCCCCCCCAACATTTTGCACACAGGTATCCCCCGTAGAGGTGCTGGCCCAGATGAAGGTACCTCCAAGGAAGTCCTATGCAGCTTACGACGCACAATAACGTTCTGTAATAGGTTCAGCAGGGTCTTTCAGGACCCCCCAAAAAATGTAGCTCTAGGGTTCCCCTACTTCAGCAATATAAGGCCCCCCCCCCCTTTCAATTGAGGTTTTTTTTTAGAACAAATGGTTAAAAAATACGCTTTTTTGTTTTTACAGGAGGAATAAGGCATTTTCCAAAATGAGATAAAAAGATATTGGTCACTTGGTAAGAACAGGAGGCTGGGGAGTGAGGCTTGGATGGGGAGGCTGGGGAGTGAGGCTTCGGATGGGGAGGCTGGGGAGTGAGGCTTGGATGGGGAGGCTGGGGAGTGAGGCTTCGGATGGGGAGGCTGGGGAGTGAGGCTTCGGATGGGGAGGCTGGGGAGTGAGGCTTGGATGGGGAGGCTGGGGAGTGAGGCTTCGGATGGGGAGGCTGGGGAGTGAGGCTTGGATGGGGGAGGCTGGGGAGTGAGGCTTCGGATGGGGGAGGCTGGGGAGTGAGGCTTCGGATGGGGAGACTGGGGAGTGAGGCTTCGGATGGGGAGGCTGGGGAGTGAGGCTTGGATGGGGAAGGCTGGGGAGTGAGCCTTGGATGGGGGAGGCTGGGGAGTGAGCCTTGGATGGGGGAGACTGGGGAGTGAGGCTTCGGATGGGGAGGCTGGGGAGTGAGCCTTGGATGGGGGAGGCTGGGGAGTGAGGCTTGGATGGGGGAGGCTGGGGAGTGAGGCTTTGGATGGAGAGGCTGGGGAGTGAGGCTTCGGATGGGGAGGCTGGGGAGTGAGGCTTCGGATGTGGAGGCTGGGGAGTGAGGCTTCGGATGTGGAGGCTGGGGAGTGAGCCTTGGATAGGGGAGGCTGGGGAGTGAGCCTTGGATAGGGGAGGCTGGGGAGTGAGCCTTGGATAGGGGAGGCTGGGGAGTGAGGCTTCGGATGGGGAGGCTGGGAGTAAAGCTGGGGAGGTGAGGCGGAGGCTAGTGCACTGCATGCTCAGATAACAGCAAAGAGGACCTGGTTGGAGGAGGGAAGCTTTATTTGGATGAGTCTAAGCTAATAAGAGTACTCGGGCCTAATGCCACACTGTACAGCACAGGGTACACTGTATTTTTACAGAACAAGGTGCAATGTGACATCTGTACAATATAGGGTGCAATGTGACATCTGTATAATATAGGGTGCAATGTGACATCTGTATAATATAGGGTGCAATGTGACATCTGTACAATATAGGGTGCAATGTGACATCTGTACAATATAGGGTGCAATGTGACATCTGTACAATATAGGGTGCAATGTGACATCTGTACAATATAGGGTGCAATGTGACATCTGTACAATATAGGGTGCAATGTGACATCTGTATAATATAGGGCAGGGGAGCGTAAACTTTTCCCTGTGCGCACCCCTGCCTGATCTCTTCTGCAGCTCGCGCCCCCTCCCCCTGCTCGGCCCGGTGTCAAATGATGCGCGGGGTCATGTGATGTCACGTTGCCATGGTGATTTGACGCCAAGTTACCATGATGACGCATTGCTGTAAGGTAAGTGTGTTATAGAGGCTCCGCGCGGTCCCCAGGCATTTAATTTAAATGCCTTGGGGGAGAGCGCGGGACCTCTATAACTGCCGCGCCCCCCCCACCTCCCCAGAAAATCTTGTGCCCCCAGTTTGCGCAACCCTGATATAGGGTACAAAGTTAATGCTCTGTACAATATAGGGTACACTGTAAAGCTCTGTACAATATAGGGTACACTGTGAAGCTCTGTACAATATAGGGTACACTTTGAAACTCTGTCCAACATAGGGTACACTGTGAAGCTCTATATAATATAGGGTGCACTGTGAAGCTCTGTACAATATAGGGTACACTGTAAAGCTCTGTACAATATAGGGCACACTGTAAAGCTCTATACAATATAGGGTATGTATGTATGTATGTCTTTGTTTATATAGCGCCATTAATGTACATAGCGCTTCACAGTAGTGATGGTAATCATGTGGTAATCAAATAAATAACAGATAATATAAATAACAGATCATGGGAATAAGTGCTTTAGACATAAAAGTAACGTTAAGGAAGAGGAGTCCCTGCCCCGAGGAGCTTACAGTCTAATTGGTAGGTAGGGAGAACGTACAGAGACAGGAGGAGGGAGTTCTGGTAAGTGCGTCTGCAGGGGGCCAAGCTTTATGTATCGTATTCAGAATATCCACAGTGCTATTCATATGCTTCTTTAAGCAAGTGTATCTTAAGATGGGTCTTAAAGGTGGATAGAGAGGGTGCTAGTCGGGTACTGAGGGGAAGGGCATTCCAGAGGTGTGGGGCAGTCAGTGAGAAAGGTTTAAGGCGGGAGAGGGGTTTAAGGCGGGAAAGGGGGTAGAAAGAAGACATCCTTGAGAAGAACGCAAGAGTCTGGATGGTGCATAACGAGAAATTAGGGCCGAGATGTAAGGAGGGGCAGAAGAGTGTAAAGCTTTAAAAGTGAGGAGAAGAATGGAGTGTGAGATGCGGGATTTGATCGGAAGCCAGGAGAGGGATTTCAGGAGGGGAGATGCTGAGACAGATCTAGGAAAGAGTAGAGTGATTCTGGCAGTAGCGTTTAGGATAGATTGTAGGGAAGACAGGTGAGAGGCAGGAAGGCCGGACAGCAGGAGGTTACCTCACTGGACATGTGTATACCGGTATTACCTCACTGGACATGTGTATACCGGTATTACCTCACTGAACATGTATGTGTATACCGGTATTACCTCACTGGACATGTATGTGTATACCGGTATTACCTCACTGAACATGTATGTGTATACCGGTATTACCTCACTGGACATGTATGTGTATACCGGTATTACCTCACTGGACATGTATGTGTATACCGGCGTTACCTCACTGGACATGTATGTGTATACCGGTATTACCTCACTGGACATGTATGTGTATACCGGTATTACCTTACTGAACATGTATGTGTATACCGGTATTACCTCACTGAACATGTATGTGTATAAAGGTATTACCTCACTGGACATGTATGTGTATACCGGTATTGCCTCACTGGACATGTATGTGTATACCGGTATTACCTCACTGGACATGTGTATACCAGTATTACCTCACTGAACATGTATGTGTATACCGGTATTACCTCACTGGACATGTATGTGTATACCGGCATTACCTCACTGGACATGTATGTGTATACCGGTATTACCTCACTGGACATGTATGGGTATACCGGTATTACCTCACTGGACATGTATGTGTATACCGGTATTACCTCACTGGATATGTATATGTGTATACCGGTATTACCTCACTGGACATGTGTATACCAGTATTACCTCACTGAACATGTATGTGTATACCGGTATTACCTCACTGGACATGTATGTGTATACCGGCGTTACCTCACTGGACATGTATGTGTATACCGGTATTACCTCACTGGACATGTATGTGTATACCGGTATTACCTTACTGAACATGTATGTGTATACCGGTATTACCTCACTGAACATGTATGTGTATAAAGGTATTACCTCACTGGACATGTATGTGTATACCGGTATTACCTCACTGGACATGTATGTGTATACCGGTATTACCTCACTGGACATGTATGTGTATACCGGTATTACCTCACTGGACATGTGTATACCAGTATTACCTCACTGAACATGTATGTGTATACCGGTATTACCTCACTGGACATGTATGTGTATACCGGCATTACCTCACTGGACATGTATGTGTATACCGGTATTACCTCACTGGACATGTATATGTATACCGGTATTACCTTACTGAACATGTATGTGTATACCGGTATTACCTCACTGACATGTATGTGTATACCGGTATTACCTCACTGGACATGTATGTGTATACCGGTATTACCTCACTGGACATGTATGTGTATACCGGTATTACCTCACTGGACGTGTATGTGTATACCGGTATTACCTCACTGGACATGTATGTGTATACCGGTATTACCTCACTGGACATGTATATGTATACCGGTATTACCTCACTGGACATGTATGTGTATACCGGTATTACCTCACTGAACATGTATGTGTATACCGGTATTACCTCACTGAACATGTATGTGTATACCGGTATTACCTCACTGGACGTGTATGTGTATACCGGTATTACCTCACTGGACATGTATGTGTATACCGGTATTACCTCTCTGGACATGTATGTGTATACCGGTATTACCTCACTGACATGTATGTGTATACCGGTATTACGTCACTGGACATACTGGACCTCACTGGACATCTGTATAATATAGGGTGCAATGTGACATCTGTACAATATAGGGTGCAATGTGACATCTGTACAATATAGGGTGCAATGTGACATCTGTACAATATAGGGTGCAATGTGACATCTGTACAATATAGGGTGCAATGTGACATCTGTACAATATAGGGTGCAATGTGACATCTGTACAATATAGGGTGCAATGTGACATCTGTATAATATAGGGCAGGGGAGCGTAAACTTTTCCCCGTGCGCACCCCTGCCTGATCTCTTCTGCAGCTCGCGCCCCCTCCCCCTGCTCGGCCCGGTGTCAAATGATGCGCGGGGTCATGTGATGTCACGTTGCCATGGTGATTTGACGCCAAGTTACCATGATGACGCATTGCTGTAAGGTAAGTGTGTTATAGAGGCTCCGCGCGGTCCCCAGGCATTTAATTTAAATGCCTTGGGAGAGAGCGTGGGACCTCTATAACTGCCGCGCCCCCCCCACCTCCCCAGAAAATCTTGTGCCCCCAGTTTGCGCAACCCTGATATAGGGTACAAAGTTAATGCTCTGTACAATATAGGGTACACTGTAAAGCTCTGTACAATATAGGGTACACTGTGAAGCTCTGTACAATATAGGGTACACTTTGAAACTCTGTCCAACATAGGGTACACTGTGAAGCTCTATATAATATAGGGTGCACTGTGAAGCTCTGTACAATATAGGGTACACTGTAAAGCTCTGTACAATATAGGGCACACTGTAAAGCTCTATACAATATAGGGTATGTATGTATGTATGTCTTTGTTTATATAGCGCCATTAATGTACATAGCGCTTCACAGTAGTGATGGTAATCATGTGGTAATCAAATAAATAACAGATAATATAAATAACAGATCATGGGAATAAGTGCTTTAGACATAAAAGTAACGTTAAGGAAGAGGAGTCCCTGCCCCGAGGAGCTTACAGTCTAATTGGTAGGTAGGGAGAACGTACAGAGACAGGAGGAGGGAGTTCTGGTAAGTGCGTCTGCAGGGGGCCAAGCTTTATGTATCGTATTCAGAATATCCACAGTGCTATTCATATGCTTCTTTAAGCAAGTGTATCTTAAGGTGGGTCTTAAAGGTGGATAGAGAGGGTGCTAGTCGGGTACTGAGGGGAAGGGCATTCCAGAGGTGTGGGGCAGTCAGTGAGAAAGGTTTAAGGCGGGAGAGGGGTTTAAGGCGGGAAAGGGGGTAGAAAGAAGACATCCTTGAGAAGAACGCAAGAGTCTGGATGGTGCATAACGAGAAATTAGGGCCGAGATGTAAGGAGGGGCAGAAGAGTGTAAAGCTTTAAAAGTGAGGAGAAGAATGGAGTGTGAGATGCGGGATTTGATCGGAAGCCAGGAGAGGGATTTCAGGAGGGGAGATGCTGAGACAGATCTAGGAAAGAGTAGAGTGATTCTGGCAGTAGCGTTTAGGATAGATTGTAGGGAAGACAGGTGAGAGGCAGGAAGGCCGGACAGCAGGAGGTTACCTCACTGGACATGTGTATACCGGTATTACCTCACTGGACATGTGTATACCGGTATTACCTCACTGAACATGTATGTGTATACCGGTATTACCTCACTGGACATGTATGTGTATACCGGTATTACCTCACTGAACATGTATGTGTATACCGGTATTACCTCACTGGACATGTATGTGTATACCGGTATTACCTCACTGGACATGTATGTGTATACCGGCGTTACCTCACTGGACATGTATGTGTATACCGGTATTACCTCACTGGACATGTATGTGTATACCGGTATTACCTTACTGAACATGTATGTGTATACCGGTATTACCTCACTGAACATGTATGTGTATAAAGGTATTACCTCACTGGACATGTATGTGTATACCGGTATTGCCTCACTGGACATGTATGTGTATACCGGTATTACCTCACTGGACATGTGTATACCAGTATTACCTCACTGAACATGTATGTGTATACCGGTATTACCTCACTGGACATGTATGTGTATACCGGCATTACCTCACTGGACATGTATGTGTATACCGGTATTACCTCACTGGACATGTATGGGTATACCGGTATTACCTCACTGGACATGTATGTGTATACCGGTATTACCTCACTGGATATGTATATGTGTATACCGGTATTACCTCACTGGACATGTGTATACCAGTATTACCTCACTGAACATGTATGTGTATACCGGTATTACCTCACTGGACATGTATGTGTATACCGGCGTTACCTCACTGGACATGTATGTGTATACCGGTATTACCTCACTGGACATGTATGTGTATACCGGTATTACCTTACTGAACATGTATGTGTATACCGGTATTACCTCACTGAACATGTATGTGTATAAAGGTATTACCTCACTGGACATGTATGTGTATACCGGTATTACCTCACTGGACATGTATGTGTATACCGGTATTACCTCACTGGACATGTATGTGTATACCGGTATTACCTCACTGGACATGTGTATACCAGTATTACCTCACTGAACATGTATGTGTATACCGGTATTACCTCACTGGACATGTATGTGTATACCGGCATTACCTCACTGGACATGTATGTGTATACCGGTATTACCTCACTGGACATGTATATGTATACCGGTATTACCTTACTGAACATGTATGTGTATACCGGTATTACCTCACTGACATGTATGTGTATACCGGTATTACCTCACTGGACATGTGTATACCGGTATTACCTCACTGAACATGTATGTGTATACCGGTATTACCTCACTGGACATGTATGTGTATACCGGTATTACCTCACTGAACATGTATGTGTATACCGGTATTACCTCACTGGACATGTATGTGTATACCGGTATTACCTCACTGGACATGTATGTGTATACCGGCGTTACCTCACTGGACATGTATGTGTATACCGGTATTACCTCACTGGACATGTATGTGTATACCGGTATTACCTTACTGAACATGTATGTGTATACCGGTATTACCTCACTGAACATGTATGTGTATAAAGGTATTACCTCACTGGACATGTATGTGTATACCGGTATTGCCTCACTGGACATGTATGTGTATACCGGTATTACCTCACTGGACATGTGTATACCAGTATTACCTCACTGAACATGTATGTGTATACCGGTATTACCTCACTGGACATGTATGTGTATACCGGCATTACCTCACTGGACATGTATGTGTATACCGGTATTACCTCACTGGACATGTATGGGTATACCGGTATTACCTCACTGGACATGTATGTGTATACCGGTATTACCTCACTGGATATGTATATGTGTATACCGGTATTACCTCACTGGACATGTGTATACCAGTATTACCTCACTGAACATGTATGTGTATACCGGTATTACCTCACTGGACATGTATGTGTATACCGGCGTTACCTCACTGGACATGTATGTGTATACCGGTATTACCTCACTGGACATGTATGTGTATACCGGTATTACCTCACTGAACATGTATGTGTATAAAGGTATTACCTCACTGGACATGTATGTGTATACCGGTATTACCTCACTGGACATGTATGTGTATACCGGTATTACCTCACTGGACATGTATGTGTATACCGGTATTACCTCACTGGACATGTGTATACCAGTATTACCTCACTGAACATGTATGTGTATACCGGTATTACCTCACTGGACATGTATGTGTATACCGGCATTACCTCACTGGACATGTATGTGTATACCGGTATTACCTCACTGGACATGTATATGTATACCGGTATTACCTTACTGAACATGTATGTGTATACCGGTATTACCTCACTGACATGTATGTGTATACCGGTATTACCTCACTGGACATGTATGTGTATACCGGTATTACCTCACTGGACATGTATGTGTATACCGGTATTACCTCACTGGACGTGTATGTGTATACCGGTATTACCTCACTGGACATGTATGTGTATACCGGTATTACCTCACTGGACATGTATATGTATACCGGTATTACCTCACTGGACATGTATGTGTATACCGGTATTACCTCACTGAACATGTATGTGTATACCGGTATTACCTCACTGAACATGTATGTGTATACCGGTATTACCTCACTGGACGTGTATGTGTATACCGGTATTACCTCACTGGACATGTATGTGTATACCGGTATTACCTCTCTGGACATGTATGTGTATACCGGTATTACCTCACTGACATGTATGTGTATACCGGTATTACCTCACTGGACATAGTGACTGACCGGCTTGAGGGGCCGCAGGATTTCCCTGAGCAGGGAGAGAGCAGGGCTTGACCTAGGGAGCAGCTTCCTCCATCCTAATTGGCCGCTGGTGGGTAATGCAACTAATCAGAAGCAGGTGTCAGGAGCCTGAGGGTGGGGCAAAGGAGAAGAGGAAACAGCATGGAGCAGAGATAGGTGTGTGTGCGTGTGTGTCTCACACTTTTCACCATTTGTGCCCAGTATTGGAGAAGCCGCCTTGTAACCCTATGCACAGTGAATGCTCTGTACAGCACTAGGTGCACAGTCAGCGTCATCTGTACACTGTGACAAGTGTGTTGCGTTCAGGGCACACGAGACAGATCTGGTATGTAATAACGTCAGCGTTAAGGAGGGGTCAGAGGGCGATAGCTATGGATTACGTGTGAATACCTCTAATCCTTCCATGTTGTGCATGCTTTTGGAGCCCTGCAGAGGAATACTCTCTGAGCGCTTCCACCTCTCTAGTGCAGGGCACTGCTCTCCCTTTAAACCTTTAGCTCCTGGAAAGAGGTTCAGAGCATTGCCCCATCAACCCTTGCCCGGAGAAGCAGTGAAAGGGTTAACCCGTGCTGTGTCATTTCAGCCCGTGAGTCACGCAGCGGAGCTGCATTTCCCAGCCGCTCTCACTCACCGCTTCCTGCCGTCTCATGCCAGTGTGCTGGCAGCAGGGTGCTGGGTGTCTGTGTTGTGATTGGGGGATAGAGGAGAGCTGGCTAGGGGGGGACGACACATTTGATTGCAGCATCAAAACCAGACGAAAAAACCAACGGCGTGGTGCTCTGTATGACACAGACACTGCCACATTCAGAACTTTATTCATGGTCACATTTAGTTCAGATGGGTTTTCATAAGTTAAAAAAAAAGTTTTGTTTTTCGCAAAACGTTGTTTTTCTATTTTTAGCACTTCTCAAAATAATGTAATCAGACATTGTAGAAATCAGGGTAGAGCATTAGAAAGATTACCAGACCTGAGCATTACAAGATGTATAAGATGCAATACATATGTATGTATGTATGTATGTGTATATGTTTGTGTGTGTATATATATATATATATATATATATATATATACATACACACACACACACACACACACACACACATATATATATATATATACACATATATATATACATATACACATATACATATACATATATATATATACAGTCATGTGAAAAAGAAAGTACACCCTATTTGAATCCTATGGTTTTACATATCAGGACTTAATAACAATCACCTGTCCCTTAGCAGGTCTAAAAATTAGGTAAATACAACCTCAGATGAACAAGAACATATGACATATTACACCGTGTCATGATTTATTTAACAAAAATAAAGCCAAAATGGAGAAACTATGTGTGAAAAACTAAGTACACCTTTACTGCTTCCATAGGAATTAAGATGCTAAGTAGCAGGCAGGTGCTGCTAATCAAATGCCTTTGATTAATTGATCATCAGCAAGTGTGACCACCTCTATAAAAGCCAAAGTTTTAGTAGTTTGCTGATCTGGAGCATTCAGGTGTGTGTTAACACAATGTCAAGGAGGAAAGACATCAGCAATATTCTTAGAGAAGCAATTGTTGCTGCCCATCAATCTGGGAAGGGTTATAAGGCCATTGCCAAACAATTTAAAGTCCATCGTTCTACAGTGAGAAAGATTATTCAAAAGTGGAAAACATTCAAGAAAGTTGCCAATCTTCCCAGGAGTGACATCCCAGCCAATTCATCCCAAGGTGCAATGCTCAGAGAAATTGCAAAAAACCCAAGAGTTACATCTCAGACTCTACAGGCCTCAGTTAGCATGTTAAATGTTAAAGTTCATGACAGTACAATTAGAAAAAGACTGAACAAGTATGGTTTGTTTGGAAGGGTTGCCTCTTCTCTCTAATAAGAACATGGCAGCACGGCTTAGGTTTGCAAAGTTGCACCTGAACAAACCACAAGACTTCTGGAACAATGTTCTTTGGAAAGATGAGACCAAAGTGGAGATGTTTAGCCATAATGCACAGCGCCACGTTTGGCAAAAACCAAACACAGCATATCAGCACAAACACCTCATACCAACTGTCAAGCATGGTGGTGGAGGGGTGATGATTTGGGCATGTTGTTGCAGCCACAGCACCTGGGAACCTTGCAGTCATTGAGTCGACCATGAACTCCTCTGTATACCAAAGTATTCTAGAGTCAAATGTGAGGCCATCTGTCCAACAGCTAAAGCTTGGCCGAAATTGGGCCATGCAACAGGACAATGATCCCAAGCACACCAGCAAATCTACAACAGATTGGCTGAAAAAGAAAAGAATCAAGATGTTGCAATTGTCTAGTCAAAGTCCAGACCTCAACTTGATTGAAATGCTGTGGCTGGACCTTAAGAGAGCTGTGCACAAACAAATGCCCACAAACCTCAATGAACTGAAGCAACGTTGTAAAGAAGAGTGGGCCAAAATTTCTCCACAACGATGTGAGAGACTGATAAAGTCATACAGAAAACGATTACTTCAAGTTATTGCTCCTAAGGTGGTTCTACAAGCTATTGTTCTACATCGTTTTTCACACGTGGTTTCTCCATTTTGGCTTTATTTTTGTTAAATAAATCATGACACAGTGTAATATGTCATGTGTTGTTGTTCATCTGAGGTTGTATTTACCTCATTTTAAGACCTGCTAAGGATGATTGTTATTATGTCCTGATATGTAAAACCATAGAATTCAAAGAGGGTGTACTTTCTTTTTCACATGACTGTATACAGTATATGTAAAAAAGAAGCAAGCACTACAATATAGATATCCAGAAAGGCCTCGTGCTAGTCCCATAAATAATGTAAAGAGTACGTTAACATCCAGCAGGGCAGCAGAACAGCAAAGAGAGACAGCACTCAGAGGTATGTCAGCAAAATAACGTATTGAAACAGACACAAAAATCCGACGTTTCGATCCCCAGAGGGCACGCCCCCAGGAAGAAGATCCCTGACAGTGAATCACTCTGATAGATGTTTCCATGGTATTTATTACATGTTCAGGATCTTACAGCATTGCATTCCTTTCCTTACTTCCCCTAGTGAAGGTATCACTGATAGGGCTGGAGTCACATACCCTCCTTCTGCATGGTGCTCCTCCTTAGGCCTCCTAATGAGACCCATGGTAGCTGTTGCTCACTCAGGAAAGAGACACACACACTTTTGGGAAAGTGCCAGTATTTATACCCTGGGGTTTTGCTGGTAACCCTGTCATATAACAGGGCAGGTCTGGATACTGACAGGCCATCACATCCAGCATGTGACCTAACAAGTATCCACCCCTCAGGCTGACACTTTCTGGCCGTTACTAGGCCCTCCCTTGGATAAATCAAATGCATCTTAGGCTGCGTCCATAGGACTGCAGCCGTCCGGGGCTGTATCAGGGGGGGGGTGCCTGTGACGTCACGGAGCTTGTTCACCCTCATTGGGCGAACCGCTCACGTGACCGGCCCTGTGCTCCCGTGAGCGCCAAATCTAAAAATTTAATAAGACACACGCTTCCGCACGCTTGCGGAAGCGTGCGCGAGCCCCTGCTAAAACCGCTCTCATTGCGGCTGCAGGGGCTCACTGAGACGCGTCAGCGCGCCTCAGCGCCTAAGAACTGACCCTGGACACAGCCTAAGGCTGCAAAAGCACACACGGCCTTTCTGAAGGAATTAACCCCTCCACTGTCTGCACCTAACAGGACTTACACTGGTAGGGCCCAGGAAAATAAGTAGCGTCCGGGAGGCTATGCTACATTCTCCCCCTGGTGAAATTCCAACGACCGTGCTTGGACTACAGTAGGTGTAACATCCCATACTGTACAACAACCGTGAATAAACCTAAACATAAAATGCATTACCATCTGCATACATTAATACATTGCAATACATAGTACCATTACAAATATCCATCCCCAACTGGAATCTGGATCTAATGTGAGTGGTACTAGGGCTACCTCAGTAGTAGTGGGCTGGATCAGGCTTCTTAATCATATTGCCTTGACCGTCAGGTACTTTGACAGAGTAGAACCTCCTTTTCTATATACTCCACTCTGTCTGGGTGTATGTTGCGGCCCACTACCCACATCTTGATTAGGTGTTTAGCCCTGTAAAAGTCACAGAAATTGGAGCCTCTATTAATGTTGGCTAAGTCTGCTAGTATAGCTTCCTCCAGCCACTCCATTCTGTGTGCCTCTGCACTCCTCATGAGATTCTCTGGGAGATAAGGATACTCATATCCCATCTTGCGGAACCTTTGCACTAGCAGTCTCTCTGCTCAGCTATACTTCATTAAGCCATTTTCTCTGGCTGTGCAGGTAACACCCAGAACACTGACCCTTCCCATAATGTAGGCTCTATGGTCTCTTCCCTGACCGGCGATATAGCAGCCCTGGACCCTGACAAACTACTTTTAGCTGATCCTATCTGGGCTACTTCTGACGAGGACTTATCCTCCTGTTCCACCCGATCCCCCCATGGCACAGACTTCCCCACCGCTGATACAGGCATAACATGCACGGCAGACATATTATCACACTTGACATTGCTGTGTGGGTCCACGGGACTCACCGGGGACAAGGGTCTAGGAGTCAGGGGTCTTACACTGGGACTGGTGTTGGTAGTGGAAGGCGAGACAAAATGGGCAGGTTGGGCAGTGGCTTGGGCAACTGGGGACAGTCTAATGTCTCTGAAGAGGAAACTTTTGGGAGTCTCCCCAGGAGGAGCGATAGCCATGTCCACAGTCCCGGCTAGGCTCAGATGACCACGGCCTTTAGCCTTTAAGAAACGTGCCTCAGCCAGGGCACTAGCAGTAAGAGAGTCTCATTCTTCCTTCCGTTCTCTGCAACGAAGGAGGAAGGGGTCCACAGTGGACATGTCACTCACCAGAACGGCAGCGGTATAGGTTAGCCCATCCGGCCGGACAGCTTTGCGGCCTTCTCTTCTCCTGGTGGTGGAGCTGTCATTGTGCTTACGTCACGGACATCTGGGGTGGTGCCGGCCGGCACTTCATGAGGAAATTTCTCCAGCAGCCTCAGCGTGTCGTAATGGCGTTCCGCCGTGGTCACGTAGGCGGCAGCTCGAGCATGGGCCTCGCGCATCTTTGTCTAGTGACTCAGATGAAGGTCCAGAGCCCCCGGCACATGGTCCCAGCGCGGATTGAAGCTCTGGACCTCCATGGGTGACCATGTATCGATCACGGGAACCGGCAGGGCGACGTCCAAATCGGGTACGTAGGAGGCTCGAGCAGGTACCTCTGAGATGCCCGGGTCTGGTTGTCTGACTCTCCGGCAGCAATGATCACTTCCCCAGATTTCACCATCATGGAGCAACTAGCTAGATAGGTAGCGGTGGAGCACGGTTTACCGGACAATAGAACAGGGTTTCCTCCTGTTGGTTCTCTGGCGCTCACAGGGAGAACATCACCAGAGGGTGGCCGGGGGCATTTCTGGAAGTAGGCCACCTTACATGTAGCCCACTGGGCCGATACCTGCAGCTGTTCTCCAGTGGCTCCACATAGTGCACATACCTGCAGCGTCTGGTACGTTCCATCCTCATAAGTGATCACCATACCCCGCCAGGCAAGCGGTAAGCATTGTCAAGATCCTCGGAGGTAGCTTCCATTTTGGTAGAAGGTAAGGTAGCTCCACACACACGTCTCTATTGCTGTTAGTGCATGTGTGACTGGCTGCTCGTCACATCCTGCTTGTTCTGTAGGGCACGCCAAGCTCCTCCCCCTGGTGAACCTTATAGTCCAATCCCAGAGCAAGAAGGAGGTGCGGTCTCAGCATTTTGCGCTGAATTCTGCAAACTGTATTCCAGCAAAAGCTTGCAACTGCAGGCAACTTTTGCAAAACACCATGCGGCTTCCCGGGTGTGGCGGGAACTGTCCATTTTGTGAGTTAGAGTCCACCAACCATGCGGATTCCGTTTCAGGGGGAAACCGCCATTTTAGAATGCTAGATAGTACTGGTGTAGATCCCTTTTTTTTCAGGGGCCACATAGAGTAGGGGCACAGGGTCCCTGGTGGAGCCTCGGGCTCGTCCCCAAATTTCTTTTGTTAAGGGTTAGTGGGTACCCCCCATCCCGGTGACGCCTCGGGAAGCAGTCCCTCCCTTTTCTTCATCAGTATTGCGATGAGAGGGTGCACATGGGGTCTCTGGTGAAGCCTCAGAGGCCCTGTCCCCATTTCTTTCTTTTGCCGAAGGGTATCCACACTCCCTGGGACACAGCCCAGGGTACGTCCCAACTTTATTTCTTCCATTCTGATATGCAGGGTATCCACACTCCCTGGCACGAAGCCCAGAGAAAGCCCCAAACGTATTTTCTCTTTAGGCAAGGGCCTGGGTAACCCCCTCCCTGGTGAAGCCTCAAGGAGAGATCTCTTCCCTTCTTTTATTTCTCAGTAGATGGGTAGCAGGCTCCCTGGTGAAGCTTCAGGGAACTGCTCCCTATTCTTTTAATAGTAGGGGAAGTAAAGTATGTGATGCACATACACAATAAGTCCTGGCGGTAATGTGCAATGGGAAATTATCCCTATATATGGAAGTCTATGAAACTTAATAGTGATCAGAATAAACAATTGTTAATCACCCATTTGATGGTAAATGTGATGGAGAAAGAAATTCAAAATGGAGGAGACGTAGAAGCTGCTATTGGACTACTAATCCAAAACACAATTTATGTAACAAAAAATAAGAAGAGCATGCCGCACATAGTATTGCAATTTTAATAAAAAAATAATTATATAATAAAAATGAATGGAGGGCTTGAATATAACGCACTCACAAACAATAGGTCATGTAATCAATAGTAACCTAACTTGAAATATAAACAATGCTACATTCTCTGCAGTTTGCCATAGGATTCATTGTTCACTCAAAAGGTGTATACGTCCAGTAATTTAGGCAACCAGTTGATAATAAAGAATGTGTAAGGGAAATATATCCCCATAAAAAAAACTGGTCCAGTTTTATATCCCGTTGTCTGGAGAATTTCCCCACACTTACCTGCGTCTGTTAAGGGATCATAAATAGTGACTCACGTTTACAGTAAAGAGTATGAGCTTCTCTGGATCTCTCCCAAAATAAGGGTCGACAGGGCCCGTTCGAACCGCTACAGATCAGACAAGATTTTTCCCACACTTGTCGGTGTCTCACCGAGAGCAACAGCTGACGGCAATAGAATGACATTTCTCCACGCACTTCGCTTGTCTCACTTGGAGGGACAGTTAATCTCAAAGGAGTTTTTCCACACTTTGTCAGCTTCTCGCTGGAGGTAATGGTTGGTAACTCAAACATGTTACAGATCTGTGTCCTCAAACTCACCACGCCTGTCGGTGTCTCTTCGGGGCGAAACGCGTAGGGAATTCTAAGCTGGAAAAACTCTGAGAGGATTGATCATTCTGGTTCAAAATAAAGTGCTCTTTGCATGAAAAGCGTAGGTGCATTCATGAAGCCCTTGTTATGGCATTAGTTTGCAATTAAATTGATCTGTCTATTTTGGAGTGTGCCTGGGATTTTTTCTCATCTTCTTCTTACCCTGGATGTAATCAGGCTGTGCTCTATTTACCTACTACGACTGCGGATTCCCTATCTATAGATTCACGCTGCGGATACAGTGGATGTCCCTTCAAGGTATACAGGTAATGGGCCATAGTGCTCTGTTACTTATCCTGTCTATACCGGATATTTTTCCTCATCTTATTTAACGCTTGACTGCCCGCAGACCTGGCCAGTCCCCAGTACTGAGATGGGTAAGGGTATAACACCCACCCACAGCAGTGAGGGCGTGCCCGGAGTGTGGTGTGATGTGTTGCCGGGTCTGGTGAGAAAGGGTTAGCCTGATACTTGCCACGTCCGGGGTGCCAGAGGTCCGAAGGTAGAGATCCGAAAGCCATAGGTCAAGGGCAGGAGAGAGCAGCGTAGTGGGGTCCAAAGCCGAGTCCAGGGAGTAGCGAGGTACACGAAGTCTAACGAGAGCCGAGATCAAATCCAAGGGTATCAAACGAGGGCAGGGACTGGAGCGAGAGCTGCAACACAAAAGAGAGCCAGGCATAGACCTCAGTACTACAAGAGCCAAAGGGAAACTATGCAGAGTGAGGAAGGAGAGGGCAGACAGGAACTATAAATGTTGGAGAACCAATAGGAGCAAGAGGCGGAGCGGGGGCTTGACTGAGCGGTCCCAGGGATAGGTTTAGATGCCTGGTATGGTGGAATAGCCTCCAGCTGATGGGAGGTGGAGCCAAGGCTGCAGGAGGAGTGTAGAAGAGTACGGGTGCGCACATGCCCTGTAACACTCCCGCGACCCTGCAGCGTGTGGGTGGAGGCGGCGTGTGCTGCGGAGTGGAGCGGTGCCCGACCGGAGCGGGTAAGGAGCTGGCAGGAAGGGGGCCTGGGATGAGCGGCAGTACTGGGAGCCGGGGTGACGAGGACCCGCTGTAAGGCGCGTGTCCCTCGATCCCTTACAGTACCCCCCCGTGAGGATCGGACTCCGGACGATCCTCCCAAGGTTTATGAGGAAATTTCCGATGAAATTGCTTAAGTAGAGCTGGGGCGTGAATGTGATGACAAGGTACCCAAGAACGTTCCTCCGGACCATATCCCTTCCAATGAACGAGGAATTGAAGTTTGCCCCTGGAAAGTCGTGAATCGAGAATGGACTGGACTTCAAATTCTTGTTGCCCCTGTATCACGACTTGGTTGGGTCTATGAGGATGGTCCGGAAAATTTACATTCTGGAAGAAGGGTTTCAGGAGGGAAACGTGGAACACTGTGGGTATCCTCATGGTGGGAGGTAGCAAAAGCCGATACGCTACCGGGTTGATCCGTTCGAGGACCTTGAAGGGACCCAAGAATCTGGGCGCCAGCTTCTGAGATGGAGTTTTAAGCTTGATATTTTTAGAGGAAAGCCAGACTCTGTCCCCAGGTTTATACTCCGGGGCCACCTGACGTCGCCGATCCGTTTTTGGAAGGCCCCTTGCAAGGCTTTTTGGATCCTCTTCCAGGAGTCTTGTAAATTAAAGACTTGGATATCTGCTGCCGGAACACCAGATGGAATGGAAGAGAGGGGAAGACTGCTAGGGTGGAACCCATAATTAATGAAGAATGGCGACTCTTGCGTGGATTCATTCCTCAGCTAATTAATCACGAACTTCGCCCAGGGTAATAGATCTACCCAGTTGTCTTGAGATTCCGACACAAAACATCTAAGATACTGCTCCAAGGTCTCGTTCATTCTCTCCGTCTGGCCGTTGGTCTGTGGGTGATAACCCGAGGAGAAGAGGAGGGATATGCCAAGTCTCTGAGAAAATGCTTGCCAAAACTTAGAAATGAATTGTGTGCCCCTGTCCGAGACAATGGTGAGTGGAACGCCATGTAGCTTGAAAATTTCTTTAGAAAATACGTCGGCCAAGGTAGCCGAATTGGGAAGACCCTTGAGGAGTACAAAGTGCATGTGTTTGGAAAATCTGTCCACTACTACAAGGATCATATTCATCACTTTAGAGGGTGGGAGTTCCACAATAAAGTCCATGGATATATGTTTCCAAGGCCGTTCAGGGATGGGAAGGGGCAGGAGAAGCCCAGATGGTTTGTGTCGGGTGGACTTGCTCTGAGCGCACACCGGACAAGCTCTCGTGAAATAAAAAATGGCTTTGCTCATTTTAGGCCACCAAAAGTTCAGTTTGATTAAATCTAATGTCCTTTTGAAGCCCGGATGGCCAGCTGATCTGGAAGAATGCCCCCAGCCCCCCACTCCAGGATCTTGTGGTGAAAACGTGGAGCAGCGTACAGACGTCCTTCTGGCACCTTTATTCTCCTAGGGATATGAGCCTGGGCTTTGGTGATCTCATCCAGGATATCAAAAGTATTGGCAGTAATTATGTATTTGGCAGGCAGAATGGTCTCCGAAGGTTCATTAGATCTCTCCTCAGTAGAGAACTGGCGTGAAAGTGCGTCGGCCTTAATATTCTTGGTACCAGGAATATACGAAATCGTGTAATTGAATCGGGAGAAAAAAGTGCCCAGCGTGCTTGACGGGATCCCAGACGACGAGCCCCCTCAATGTACAATAAGTTTTTGTGATCGGTGAGAATTGCCACTGTCTCTTTGGTACCCTCGAGGAGGTGTCTCCATTCTTGCAAGGCTAACTTGATTGCCAAGAGTTCTCGGTTCCCGACATCATAATTTCTCTCGGCCAAAGAGAATTTCCTTGAAAAGAAACCACAAGGATGGAGTTTTTCTTGAGGTGAGGACCTTTGCGAGAGTACTGCCCCAGCTCCAACATCGGAAGCGTCAACTTCAAGGTAAAAGGAAGAGATGTGTCCAGGTGACGAAGGATGGGGCTGGAGACGAAGGCTCTTTTGAGGAACTCGAAGGCTTTGATGGCATCAGGGGACCATGCTGATGGGTCAGCCCACTTCTTGGTAAGGGCGGTAATGGGCAGAGCAATAGTGGAAAAATTACAGATAAATTTCCGATAGTAGTTTGAGAACCCAAGGAAACGCTGGACGGCTTTTAGGGAATTCGGTAACGGCCAGTCTAGAACAGCCTTCAACTTCTCAGGATCCATGGTGAAGTCTTTGTCAGAAATTATTTAGCCTAGGAAGGCTGTGGATGATCGGTGGAAGGGACATTTCTCCATCTTCGCGTAGAGGCTATTTGTGCGAAGCCGAGCGAGGACCACCCTGGTATGATGTATGTGCTCCTCAAGGTTTCTGGAGAAAATGAGGATGTCGTCTAGGTATACTATGACGAAATTACCCAAAATGTCCCGGAAGATGTCAATCATAAATTCTTGGAAGACAGCTGGGGCGTTGCAGAGGCCAAACGGCATCACGAGATATTCATAATGGCCCGTGCGTGTGTTGAATGCAGTCTTTCACTCATCACCCTCCCGTATTCGGATTAGATTGTAAGCTCCTCTCAGGTCAAGTTTGGAGAATACAGAGGCTCATTGGAGCCGGTCAAAGAGTTCCGAAATTAGAGGAAGGGGGTACCGGTTTTTAACTGTGATTTTGTTAAGCCCACGAAAGTCGATACAGGTTCTTAAGGAGCCATCCTTTTTCTTCACGAAGAAGAACTCTGCCCCGGCCGGGGAAGTGGAGTTCCGAATAAAACCTCTCTTGAGGTTCTCCTGGATGTAAGTCGTCATAGCCTCGGTCTCAGGCATGGAGAGGGGATACGATTTAGACTTAGGGAGTGTGGCTCCAGGAATTAATTCTATGGGGCAGTCATACGAACGATGAGGCAGCAGAACCTCAGCCTGGGTCTTGTTGAAGACATCCAAAAAATCCCGGTATACTTCTGGAAGGGTGGAGAGAGGTGGTAACGAAGTGTCGAGGCCAGCGAGCATGGTAACGGGGGGTATGACAGTCTCCTTCATGGTAGGACCCCTCTGGATCGGCAATTCGTCCGTCCAATCGACACGCGGATTGTGAAGCTGGAGCCACGGCAATCCCAGAATGACCTGAACTGTGGGTGAGTGGAAGACATCGAAGATGATGACCTCAGTGTGACCGTCCGCGGTGGTGAGTGTGAGGGGAACAGATTCCCAGATAATGAACACTGGTTGGAGAGGTCGGCCGTAAATAGCCTCAAGGCCGATGGGTACCCTCTTCTTGACTAACGGAATTTGGTTGTTGCAGGCATAGTCTTGATCCAGGAAGTTGCCACCAGACCCGGAGTCGATGAATGCTGCGACCGCTACCCGGACATTGGGACCCTCGATTGTTATAGGCAAAAGAATTCTCTTCGGGAGCTCTTTGGGAGGAGAGGAGCAAGGAGAGATGGTACCCAGTAAAAGCCTCTCAAACTTTACTGGGCGTTCTCGTTTCCCGGTCTCAGGCGGCAGTGACGTACTTGTTGATCCGGAGAACCACAGTAGAAGCAGAGGCCCTCATTTCGGCGGCGTGTCCTTTCAGCGGTCCGGAGCTGTTGACTACCGATCTGCATCGGCTCAGGGGCGTCCAATGCTGGAAAGGCCAAGGGAGGAGGCCTAGGAGAAGCAGCCGTGGACGGCATAAATCGGGGATGCTGGCGCTCCTGGCGTCTCTCTTGAATGCGCTGGTCCACCCGGATGCTGAGGGTAATGAGATCCTCCAAAGAAGAGGGGCGAGCATGAGCTGCCAGATCGTCCTTGAGGGATTCGGACAATCCCTGCCAGTATGCCGCGGAAAGGGCCTCATCATTCCACAGAGTCTCCACAGCGATTGTGCGGAACTCCACCGCATATCTTGCAGCCGACCTGCGACCCTGGGAGACATGAAACAAGGAAGAAGCGTCAGTCTCCCTATGTGCTGGCGTATCAAAGACTTGCTGGAATTCTCGCCGAAATCTGAGGAAATCCTGCGTTATTTCTGATCTGTGTTCCCAGAGAGGTGAAGCCCAAGCGAGAGCGTCGCCCGTCAGCAGGGCGTAGATATAGGCCACCTTAGAGCGATCTGTGGGAAATCGAGACGGGGACATCTCGAACTGGACATCACATTGGTTCAGGAATCCCCGGCAAGTAAGGGGATCTCCGGCATACCTGTTGGGTGGTGGAATACGTGGCTCCGAGACGCCCATAGGTACTGGGGCAGGAGAGGATGGTGCAGCTGGCGGGTCCCGCAGGAAGAGGTTTGAAAGCTCCTGTGCCACGGCCGTTACTTGATCGCTCAGGAATTGCCAGTGTTCCATGGACCCACCTTGGCCCACCTCAGGGGGGGTCTGCATTTGGTGGGCTCTGCATAATGTAACGCTTGACTGCCCGCAGACCTGAATTGATCTGTCTATTTTGGAGTGTGCCTGGGATTTTTTCTCATCTTCTTCTTACCCTGGATGTCATCAGGCTGTGCTCTATTTACCTACTACGACTGCGGATTCCCTATCTATAGATTCACGCTGCGGATACAGTGGACGTCCCTTCAAGGTATACAGGTAATGGGCCATAGTGCTCTGTTACTTATCCTGTCTATACCGGATATTTTTCCTCATCTTATGTAACGCTTGACTGCCCGCAGACCTGGCCAGTCCCCAGTACTGAGGTGGGTAAGGGTATAACACGCACCCACAGCAGTAACGGCGTGCCCGGAGTGTGGTGTGATGCGTTGCCGGGTCTGGTGAGAAAGGGTTAGCCTGATACTTGCCGCATCCGGGGTGCCAGAGGTCCGAAGGTAGAGATCCAAAAGCCATAGGTCAAGGGCAGGAGAGAGCAGCACAGTGAGGTCCAAAGCCGAGTCCAGGGAGTAGCGAGGTACACGAAGTCTAACGAGAGCCGAGATCAAATCCAAGGGTATCAAACGAGGGCAGGGACTGGAGCGAGAGCTGCAACACAAAAGAGAGCCAGGCATAGACCTCCGTACTACAAGAGCCACAGGAAAACTATGCAGAGCGAGGAAGGAGAGGGCAGGCAGGAACTATAAATGTTGGAGAACCAATAGGAGCAAGAGGCGGAGCGGGGGCTTGACTGAGCGGTCCCAGGGATAGGTTCAGATGCCTGGTATGGTGTTCCCTAGTGGGAATAGCCTCCAGCTGATGGGAGGTGGAGCCAAGGCTGCAGGAGGAGTGTAGACGAGGACGGGTGCGCGCGCGCCCCTGCAGTGTGTGGGCGGAGGCGGCGTGTGCTGCGGAGCGGAGCGGCGCCCGATTGGAGCGGGTAAGGAGCTGGCGGGTAGGGGGCCTGGGTCGAGCGGCAGTACTGGGAGCCGGGGTCCCGCTGTAAGGCGCGTGTCCCCTGATCCCTTACACTTATACTGTCTGGGTGTATATTGGTGTACCGTCAGTTGTGGTTGTCAAGTGGACATCACTAGGTGCATACCCATTTCAGTCACTTACAATAATCATTTGTGGACGTCGCATGAGTATCTGGACATTTATTACTTCATATATGTATGTACATAAACCACACCAGACTGTCTGAGCACCACATTCTATTGCTCAACTGGTTCAAAATAAAGTCCTGTTCCCAATCACCATGAGCCCCAGTCACGCACGGCTACCCACGGAGAGAAGCTGACCAGCGTAAGGAAGTCTCCACCCGACACTTACTACAAGTGTGAACTACCAATTGCTGTCCCCAGAGAGACGCCGACAGGTGTGGCGAGTTTACGGACAGAGATTGTTAACGTGTTTGAGTTACCAACCATTACCTCCAGTGAAATAAATGAGGAATTTTCCCCGATAAAAGCCCAAGCGGCCACTTGGGCAGATATAGAATAAACCCCATTCTCATCAAATGTCCTAAAATGCATCTATTATTGGTTCTTATTCATGTGCAGCCGCTTCTCCATGTCAGGGAAGCCTCTCGACCCTATTCTTTTGAACTGAGCTCAGAGTCTTCCCTGACATAGAGAATCAGTTTCATAGCATATTGAATACCTGCCACGGATTATCCGAGTCAGTGCATAACTTTCCCATGGCACACCTCCTTCCTGTATCCACCTGAACATCCTACTAGTTCTAACAAAACCCACCATTTACTATCACAGATCATTATCCTCTACAAGTCTGTTTAATGTCTCCAGGTATTTATTAAGGATAACAAATCCTCAAACCCTGCGCTCCTCCCAAATTGGCTTGCAATTTATTAGTGAAATTCTACATTTTTGATCCTAAGTCTAATAACAAAGAAGTCCTTTAGTTGCATCGTTTGATTATTGTTATTCATTTACTTCTAAAGCATCAGCATATTCCACATCTCAGTACAATGGGGGTACAGAGATTTGGTAATTAGATAAACAGAGTTGCATACAAATACAAATAAGGACAAACATGCGCAAACAGATACAGAGAGGTGATGAGGGCCATGCTCATGAGAAATTATTCTCACCTAGGGTTGCCAGGAGGCGTCTCCAAAACTACTGGACACAATAGTCAAAGATGAGAGGAGTTCAAGATACACACACACAAATCTCTCACCACTCCATGCTGTTTCCTCCTCTCCTTGGCCCTACCCCCAGGCTCCTGACACCTCCTCCTGATTGGCTGCTGCTGGGTCATGCAGCCAATCGGGATGAAGGAAGCTGTCCAGCCCCATAGCAACAGCCCTGCTCTCTCACTGCTTGGGAAAATCCGGCGGACACCCAAGCGGTCAGGTTACTATGACCAGAGAGGTGATACCAGACACATACATGTCCAGTATTACCACTAATTTCTTACTGGACAGTGTCCAAATACAGCACAGTTCAGTTTAATACTGGACACCTGGCAACCTATGCATGCTTTTGGAGACCTGCAGAGGAATACTCTCTGAACTCTACCACAATCTCTAGAGCCGGGCGATGCTCTCCCTTTAGACCTTTAGCTCCTGGAAAGTGGTTCAGAGCATTGCCCCATCAACCCGCGAACCCAACCAAGGTAAACTCCATTTCAGCAGCTACCTACACTAAATGCATAATATTTTTCATTGTCTTGTGGACCAAACATAATTAAATATGGGAACGTGCCTACAGGGTAAAATGAATTAAGCATGTATGCTATCTGTGATTCAGTGCTATTAAAACTGGCAAAAAACTGAAATACGTTTCCCTTTGCAGTATGAAGGAAAAAGTGTGAGTGCACAAGTTCCTTACTTCAAATTGTAGAAGTGTATTATACCTCTTCTGGAACCAGTGTCACATGTAGGATGTGAATGACTCCAGTGGTTTAACTCATCTCCATTTGAAAGCATACAAAGTCCTTCTATTTTCTTCAACTTTATTCGGGGAGTCAACAGAAATATAAAAGGTACTCGCTGATGGCGGTATGTAGTGAGAGAGTGCTTCTCTAGATGAAGGTGCCTTGGTATGGGGGGAAGGTAAAAAAATGTTGGCCTTGCAGGGGGTGGAATGGAGGTGGAATGTACTCACAAAGCCAGCTTGATGGGAAAAGAAAGACACTTTCCTGTGGCAGGCAGGAACAGTCTAAGGACCACTATAACTAACCAGAAAGACAGGGGAGCGAGCAGGACTAAACCAACCTTCTGGCTATGAAGATTGGAAGGTTGCCAGGGCAACCAACTAGGGCTGTTTAAAGGGGGCATATGTAGCAATAATGTTGCGTTTTACACCGGCAGAGAGCTGCTGGAACAGGAGAAAAACATGCAGCTTAACTAGGGAGACAGTTTACTTGAGAGCTGCAAAGGGACACAGAAAATGTGTAATCCTGTTCCTGGACAATACCTATTTTTTCATTGGAGAATCGGCAAGGAGCTCAGATCATAAAAGGAGGGGCCAGACACCTAAAAAACCTATATAGCAAAACAGAATTAGGTGAGCTCAGACCTATCCGTATAACAGAATGTATCAGTCATTTATTACAGATAGGTTAAAAAAAAAAAGGGATAGTGGAAGTGGGTATTTCTTAATCAGGGTCTCCCAGGGAACAACATTCTTACTTACAGGAGAACCCCGGCAGCTGCTATTTGCCTCCATCCATTAGCGTAATCTAGGCATGGGTATTACTGTGATGGGTAAACTTCTCGTCATTGCACGTCTCTGTCCATGTTGCCTTCCAGTTCGTGCCAAGACTTACAGGAGCAAGTAACTGCAAAACCCTGACTCTCCTGGCGGTAACACTGTGGGGGGTCGTAATCTGTGAGTAAACCCAGGAAATGTTAACAAAAAAATCCTGAAAAACTGAAGCGTGCAGAATCCTGCTGCCTCCAACACCGTCACATAACACAAGCTCTCTCACTCTTCTAATAAATGTAGTTTTAATTGTTGATCACTTTCATTATAGTGTAACACTTTTGCACCCCCCACCCCCTCAATCGCAGATAGGGACCATGTGGGGAAATGTACATATATTACCAGGTGTATGGTGCGTTACCTGTCAGACTCACAGGAGGCCTGAACCTCCGCCACTGGGAGCATGGGGTGTATCCCGGAACGTACTGCTTACAGCGCCTCCACCTGTGTAGGGATTCTAGTGTGTAGAATAACCCCTTACACAGGAACCACATACAGTAAGTACTTACACCAGGGAATGGATAAAACAGTTTACTATATGCACTAAAACATAACACATCACAATACATCAACAATAGCAAGACAGCAGTGTCACCCTTTAACCTGGCCTCACTGGGCCGCAACCCCCCAGCATATACCCAAGTGTCCCAAGAGTCCCATATGTCCCACAACCCCACCCAAGTGGGTGACAGCGCTGCCCACTAGATGGTGTATAGTTGGTGCACTTGCTGTATACCTGCCTGGGGCTCCTGCACCCGGGTACAGCAGAATAACGATAAGAGGATCCGTCTACGTCCAGCGATGAATCCGCAGCAATGGTGTCCTCTTCCAATTCAGAGGTTCCCCCTCTGTGTGATCTCACCGTCAGATAGTCTCTATCGTGAGTGAGGTAGGTCTGGTCCCAGACCACACTTGTCAGTGGCTCGCAGCACTGCAGCTGTGTCCTTGAACGTAACAAATAACTAAAGGGGCAGTGCACCTACCTAGGGCCTGTCCCTGTCGCAACCACAATCTAGGTTATGTCTCAGGGCCTATATGGGGCCTAGGAGGGTAACCTGGCCTAATATGCAGGGGCTGCTGCTCCCTACACACACCCTTCCCTAACCTGCTCCCAGCTCTGACTCTCTTGTTCTTCCCCAGTGCGGCAAAATGTATCTCTCTGCAGGGGAAGCTCTGTCACGCGATTGGCTGCTGTCGGTCAGGTGGTTGGCATGCCGCTATTCATCCTGGGGCTTGTAGTCCTTGGCAGACCTCTTTTCTGTTGGGGCCGCGTGCGCGATCGCAACTGCGCATGCGTGACAATGTAATGGCCGCCGCAAGCTCTATCTGCGCATGCGCAAACCTATAATGGCCACCGCTACTCGTGAACCTCTGCGCATGCTCCCGCACATGCGCAAACACCAGCGCCAACCCCAATATGGCCGCCGCAACTCCTGGGGCTACACTGCGCAGGCGCGAGCTTCCGTGCATGCGCGAACGCACACAAAATGGAGGCGCCTGACTGCAGATGCCGCCGGGAGCCCTCGGAGACCGGCTCGCCCACGCATCTCCCCGGCACAGCTCAAGGGTACCCGCAATGTCGCGCAGGTGAGGGGGGCCAGGGGGTACCCTGTTACAATAGTCTCTCACACTATCGAATCCCAAGATATAGTTGAAAATGAGGCAACGTTCACCACTACCGCTGAGCACAGGGCAGAGAGGACGGGGAAGCTTACACGGTGTTCCCGTCACATGGCATCTACCAGGGACCATGGCAGTGAGCCTTGAAAGAGTGTCAGAAGCAACGACGGGTAGTCAGGAAAACGTGGTGGCCGACTGGAAAGAAGGTTATATGTGGCACCCTGGGAGGTGTTTTGCACATCACCTGGTAAAATACTTTAGTGTGCATATCTCATCAGAAACACATACACTGTCATCTTAATATAGCTGCACATAACATGTTCAGAAACATTTTACCCGATGAATTGATCAAATAAACTAAAATTCCTCCTAATTGCACGAACGATGTGACTCCACCTGACTTCTCTCTTAAAAAGCCCCCGTGTTAAGCTTGGTGGTATCTTTCCCCTCCATAACTAGTTCAGGCAAGTCCCAAAGATTGCTTTGTCAGTAGGTAATCTACTCTAGTTTACAAGAGTGAATGTGCACACATAAGATTTTTATTTGCTTAACAAAAAAGGAAATCAAACATACAAATCATTATCTACTCGTGGTTTTGTAATCAGGGTAATCACCGCTCACATAGCTTCTTATTTTTACGCCCTGAAGACTAAGCATGAGTGTGACTGAAGGGGCAATTTGGTTGATGCAAATTTAAGGTTAAGCCCGCTTGCTGCCCCTCCAAGTCAAGATAGTGACATGCCAACTCAGGGCTGTAAACTGAGAACTGTGCGGACCTGGAGTGGTCGTCCCTGGTCACTGGGATATTCTGGAACTCACGCCCTGCATCTAACAAGCTAGGAGTCCCCTGTGTTCCCTGTTTTGGTGAGTTGCTGCTCTGTCTTTGCATTGTATTAGCACAGGACTTTCACAGCGCAAGGAACTCGCAGTGATATATGAAAAAAAAAGCAAACATACAATGGTGCAGACGTGCTAAAAGCAAAGATTCAAAAAGTGTGAAACTTACAAATGCCTACCTCATAGTAGGTATAATCAAGCCTGTCCACAATAGAAAACAAAGTGTGTGCTGTCCCAAAAAGGTCCCTTGGTATCCAAAATAAACGGTTATCCCTCTGCTGCTCCTATTGTCCCGTGATCGGCGGGGTTAGACCGGAACATATGAAACAAAAAAAGAGCGCAAAAAGAGAAAAACACAATAAGTCATAAATCACTAAAATATTTATAAAATGGACTAAATAGAACTTGCATAGTAAAATGGGATCATGTCCAGTTGTGTGAAAAAGAAAGTACACCCTCATTGAATTCCATGATTTTACATATCAGAACATAATAACAATCATCTGTTCCTTAGCAGGTCTTAAAATTAGGTAAATACAACCTCAGATGAACAACAACACATGACATATTACACTGTGTCATGATTTATTTAACAAAAATAAAGCCAAAATGGAGAAGCTATGTGTGAAAAACTAAGTACACCCTTACTGCTTCCATAGGAATTAAGGTGCTAAGTAGCAGACAGGTGCTGCTAATCAAATGCCCTTGATTAATTGATCATCAGCAAATGTGACCACCTCTATAAAAGCCGAAGTTTTAGCAGTTTGGTGGTCTGGAGCATTCAGGTGTGTGTTAACACAATGCCAAGGAGGAAAGATATCAGCAATGATCTTAGAAAAGCAATTGTTGCTGCCCATCAATCTGGGAAGGGTTATAAGGCCATGAACTCCTCTTTATACCAAAGTATTCTAAAGTCAAATGTGAGGCTAAAGCTTGGCCGAAATTGGGTCATACAACAGGACAATGATCCCAAGCACACCAGCAAATCTACAACAGAATGGCTGAAAAAGAAAAGAATCAAGGTGTTGCAATGGCCCAGTCAAAGTCCAGACCTCAACCCGATTGAAATGCTGTGGCTGGACCTTAAGAGAGCTGTTCATAAACAAATGCCCACAAACCTCAATGAACTGAAGCAACATTGTAAAGAAGAGTGGGCCAAAATTCCTCCACAACGATGTGAGAGACTGATAAAGTCATACAGAAAACGATTACTGCAAGTTATTGCTGCTAAAGGTGGTTCTACAAGCTATTGAATCCTAAGGTATACTTAGTTTTTCACACATGGCTTCTCCATTTTGGCTTTATTTTTGTTAAATAAATCATGACACGGTGTAATATGTCATGTGTTGTTGTTCATCTGAGGTTGTATTTACCTAATTTTAAGGCTTGCTAAGGAACAGATGATTGTTATTATGTCCTGATATGTAAAACCATAGAATTGAAAGAGGGTGTATATCCTGGAACCAGGGTCACGTGTGATGTGTGAATAGCTCCAGTTAGCTTAACTCGGACCCTTTTCCAAAGCACACCAAGTCCTGCTATATTTTCTTTACTTTATTGGGAAAGCATCACTCATATACAGGCACTTGTGGATGGTATGGTGTGGTGAGAGAGTGCTTCTATGTGGGTGCTTTATAATCAGAGGCAGGTTAAAAGGAAATGGCCTTGCCAAGAGGTGTGTAGCATAGGAGTACTCACTCAGTCGGTCAGGAAGGAAAAGGAAGTATGTAATGGTTGTAACACAGGAATAGGGTCAGGGATAAACTACCTGTGAAAACAGACAGGGGAGAATGGAAAAGTCCATTTAAGTTGGAGGACTAGAGAACCAGGGTCAAGCAGACTGGAGAGATAAAAGTAACATAAATGTATCCATTCCATCTGCACTAGGAGTGAAGCAATAAAGCTAGCAGGCAGAGCTGCAAAAGGGGGGTGGGGGGGGGGGGGTGAAACAGAAGTATGGATTCTGTTCCAGGACAGTGTACTTTCTTTTTCACACCACTGTAGATCCAATCATCCACACATGAGAAAACGAGGCACGAAAAACGGGGGTCCCACACATCCACAACCCACAGATCTATGTTGGAATATAGTCCAGGTCTCACTGCTAGATGTTACAGCTGTGTGTGGCTGGAGTCCTCGTCCTCGTGCAAACAGGGGGATGATCGTAGCTCCCGAGCGTACGTCGTCACGCCAATTATCTGTATCCAATCCCTAACGTGGAGACACAGATTAACCCATGCCCCCCAGCTAGTTAGCCCATGTGTACTGGGACTCTGAGGGTCTTATTTCTGTAGCCCCATAATTAAATCAGGGGCGACGACCAGTCTACCAAATGAAGTATCTGATAGGATCTTCATTGTTTGTAGGTGTAGACATAACACTTACAAACCACTCCAGTTTGATGATTCTCCACCCTCAGGTAACAATTAGAGTGGCAGAGTCTGTTGATTAGTACTTGGTTCCTAGTGTAAACAATCAGGGCAGTTAACTTTTGATCACAGTGCTTATGCTCAATCATCCGGCTGCCCTTCATGACCTATTAGCATAGCAGATGGAGTCTGCATTTTCAGAGCAGATCCAAAATACCATACATATACACTTTAATATCTACACATATTAATAAGTTCCATTCTGGTGGGCTCAGTGGGTCGAAATTTGCCAGTTTTTAATGCCTACAGTGACTCCACATATTGGCCAAATTTCAACTCTCTGCAACCTCCAGAACTGGAGATACAGAAATGCACTTAAAAACATTAAAATACAGGATTATAATGAAACATGGGAACAGGGGAACATACAGTTTCCTGACATGACAAGGTGTAAGCCACATTCCTGGACCACAGTCCAGTTAACCCCTTGCCTCCCTGGTGAGGTCAGGGGGTGGCCATATGGGGTGCAACCCCTTTAATACCGGGCCAACCCCTCTCTCCCTCTACAGTGATGACTTCACCTCAAAAGTAGGCGGATTCCAACTTAGATCCGTGGGTTGTGGACTCCCCTTTTTCGTGTCTCCTTTTCTCATGTGTGGATGATTGGATCTATATGATCCCATTTTACTATGTAAGTTCTATTTAGTCAATTTTATAAATATTTTAGTGATCTATAACTTATTGTGTTTTTCTCTTTTTGCGCTCTTTTTTTGTTTCATATAATAAAAGCCTGTCAGATAAATCTGATCAAAAGCTGGTGCTGGTGGTTAGATTTGACTAATAATATAAAAAAGAAGAAAAATATGCACAGCACAGATCAATTATATAGGTTAAAATAACATGAGCAGTGAGCTCCAAACAACTCACATGCTCGGCGTTCCAATCAGTCCCTCAGTCACTAAGATGTTAACCAGCTTTTTCCCTCTCTCCGGCTTCGTCGTGCTTCTGGGTTCCAGACTGGAGACGCTTCCAGCAGCAGGGGCACACGCGGGGAGGCCTCAGCGGTTCAATCAGGATACGGGGGACTGTAGCAGACGACGATCACCTAACAGGCACAGGTAAGGGACAACCCTATGCGTTTCACTCAGTCCAGGTGTGAGCTTCCTCTCTTTCCATGAGGAAGCTCACACCTGGACAGAGTGAAACGCGGAGAGCAGTGTGGATGATTGTAACAAACTTTCCTTAGTCTGTTTAATAATTAGTCCTTATGCCAGCACGCAGTGTCAAGTATTTTATTGTCCTGTCCCTTAATACCTCTCAATAAGCTGAGGACACACTTCTTAACATAAGGTTTACATATGACACTTCTTAACAGAAAGATAAACATACAAGGGTTTCTATATAGCAATATAACCACTTGCCTCCTGGGCTCCTGTCTCCTCCTTGGCTGAGACCAGAATGCGCCTCTGTGTGTTCTCAGAAGCCTGACTATATAGCTCCTGAGATTGGCTGCAGGTGCTAGCCCTCTGTCTTAATTAGCTGTCTGTCTTTTGAGCAGGGGAGTTTCCAGAAGTTATGCAGCATGCCTGACAAACCTTTGTTAGTACTGCTGGTTTGCAAGTGAGGGGTTTGTAAACCCCCTCACAAAGATACAGTGTTAATGGGGCAATAGTGTACAGTAGCACCAGTCAGTGTATGGATACTAGTGAGTGGAACAGTCCATTGTACCCCTATGCTGTTAGGCAACTAAAACACGTGTCAAATCTAATGGGGGATACAGATAAGGGTCAGAAATGTCACATGGGTGAACTCAATAAGGATCAAAAACATAAATAATTTGAACCCACAGATTGCCACAAAGTGTGGATGTGGATGGTGGGTAGTTAGAAGTCTCGCCCTACATACATAACCCTACAAACATAGGGAGGGAGAGCTATAAAGATGTCCCTGCCCTTTTAGACTAAGCTTTACCTGTTTCAGAAAAAAAAACCTGTTTGTAGGTGACTCAAAATCCCAGTCACTAGTTTCCTCAGATCGCTTCCAACTGGAAAGCTGTTTGTAGTCTGCAACTTCCCTGTATCGCCTCTCTGAGCCACAGCTCAGCCCATTCCCGTGTTATCGCTATTATGACGTCATGACGTCTCTGCCCTTCCTCCTGACGCGCGTTTCGGATATTCCTTCAAACGGATCTTACCTCCTCTGCTGAAAAAATATCCGAAACGCACGTCAAGAGGAAGGGTTATGTATGTAGGGCGGGACTGCTAACTACACACAATCCACATCCACACTCTGTGGCAATCTGTGGGTTCAAATTATTTATGATTTTGATCTTTATTGAGTTTACCCATGTGACATTTCCGACCCTTGTCTGTATCTCTCATTAGATTTAACACGTGTTTAATTGGCCTAACAGCATAGGGCTACAGCGGACGATTCCACTCACCAGCTAGTATCAATACACTGACTGGTGCAACACTATTACCCTTTAACACTGTATCATCCACACTGCTCTTTAGTGTCTGTTACTTGGGAATCGGTAATAGGGACAGCGGAGATCTAGATTACAGGGTACCTCTCCCCATATCCCCTCATTACTCCCCATGTCCCCCCATTGCTCCCCATATCCCCGCATTGCTCCTCCTTTCCCCTGTTTGTAGGGGTATGTATCTAGGGATACTTGTTTTAGTCGGTTCCCACCGGACTTCCATACACGGGTCCTACTCTTAGCTGTTTTGGGCTTACCTGCCAGCCATTAAATGTGGCTGTTTTACATGCTTATGAGTGCACATTGACTTCAGACTGTTTATATGTGGTCCCTAATATTTACATTTTTATTATCAATAAATTGGTTTTATTATACATTCATGATACAGTACTTGGGACCTCCTATCATATTCATTGTGGACATTTACACGTTATTGTCATCGGGAGTGCCACTTCTGATATGGGACCAGCAGTCCCACTACTTTCTATTCACATAGCAATGAGTGCACGCTACCTGGGATCTTTTTGTTGTCTATAACAACATCATTGTCTGTGTATTGAAATCCCTTTCCCTAGTGCACCTGCTAGCAATTCAGGTCGAGCGGGTATCTCCCCCCGTGTGACAGGATCTCAGAAGGGGCCCGAAATAGCAGGATCACATGGCTAATGCTAAGCAAGTGAAACAAGGGGGGCCTGGTCCAATACAATTAGTTATCTCAGTAACAAGTGCACATACCTCCCAGGAGTGTGAAGAGAGCGCACCCCGGGAAGAACTATGTTAAGAGTGATAGCAGTATGGATGAAACAAGGTGCAACCATGTCAATCTTATTGTACTATAAAAACTCCTGGCGGCCATCTTATCCTTTGGCCAGCAGACCCCAGCCAGCACCCTGGGACAAAGTCAATCTATGCTGATATTAAACACACCTCTACACCGATGTAAACGCCCAAGAATGTTGGGCAGGGAGGGTTACATATGTATGTATATCTTTATTTATATAGTGCCCACAATGTACTCAGCACTTTACAAAAGAGACTATAGAGTACAGGGAATTGGAATATAATAAGTGCAACAACCACGATCAGACAAGAGAAAAGGAAATCCATGCCCTTGAGAGTGTACAATCTAAGTTGTATGTTGGGAGACTTACAGAAAAGAGGTGAGGGAATAAGTGCAGTCGATGGCAGTGCTTGGCCACAATGGTTGGTAGGAGCGACTGTGGTTGTGGGACAGGAGCCATGAGTCCAGGCTATTGGAATATTTCATTTATGAGGTGAGTTTTAAGGTTTGTCTTAAAGGTGGTGAGAGAAGGTGCTCGGCGATACTGAGTGTGAGGAAATTCCACAGGTAAGGGGCAGAGATGGAAAAAGGTTTAAAGTGAGAGAGAGTAGAGGTGACAGGGGTGGAAAGGAGGCAGTTATAGGTAGAATGCTGGAGATGAGTGGGGGCGTAACAAGAGATCAGAGCTGATATGTTGGAAGGAGCAGATGAGTGGAGATGCTTGAAGGTGAGGAGGAGAACTTTGTAGGTGATCCTGGAAGGGAAGGGGAGGGTTAATTCCCACTTGTGATGCTAACCAGGAGTAGGCAATGTTTGATCATGATATAAAAATATAAACATCTTCATAGCATAGGACAGTTCATAAGACTCAGGATTCCAGATAGTCCAATGTTAAACACACTCCCATAGATTATGCCACTAGCCATATAGGTAAGTCTTATGTGGTGGTCTAGGTAACCGTGTGTGGGACTGATCACATAAATGAAGTAAATGGATTACTCACTGCTGACCTTGGAGATATGCTGGTCCTGTCCTGCGTGCTCCTACCAAGGAACAATTGAAGAGAGTACAGGGAAAACGGCGGTGCATCTGCTGCAGATTGGAAACCACAAACTGCAAACCACAAAATATCCTAGGTGCAAAAATGTATTTTAGGGCATAGTAACAGCCAAAAAGAACACTCTGACGCGTTTCCCGTGGTATCCCACGCTTTATCAAAGAGTTGTAGGTGATCCGAAATTTTATTGGAAGCCAGAAGAGGGATTTAAGGAGATGAGCAAATACTGTTTTGGGAGAAAATGAAAGAATTCTAGCAGTAGAATTTTGGATAGATTGCAAAGGAGAAAGTAGTGAGGCAGGAAGGCCATGTATGTTACAAAAATCCAGATGGGAGAGGATAAGGGCATGCATTAGAGTTTGAGCAGTAAATGTACCTATCAAAGGGCAGATCTTGGCAATATTACGGAGGAAGAAACGCCAAGTTTTCTCCATACCTTGAATGTGAATGGAGAAGGAAAGGGAGGAGTCAAATGTCACTCCTAAGCAACGTGCTTTGGCGGTAGGATGGATAGTAGTGCTGTTTACTGTGATGGAAAAAAGAGTGATTAGGCCAGATTTAGGGGCAAATATGAGGAACTCAGTTTTAGACATATTAAGTTTAAAGCGACAGAGCAACATCAACAAGATATTGCCATGAGGCAATCCAAGACTTGGGATTGGATTGCAGGAGTGTTGTTCCCTGTTGTCTCTGGCCAAAACTTCTACGATCTGCCTGGTGTTTTGCGATCCCAAATAGTCTGGACAACTCCCGTAATCATGACACACTTTTCTTTCTGGTGGTAGTAGTGGGATCTCCAGACTCAGGGCTGAAATATTTGCGGGTATTTCGGTACTGAGAAGGTCTCAGCTTTGAGACCGTAGAACTCAGGGTTACAGGATCACCGTGCCGAGCACGACCAATAACTTTCTTCCGCCCACTTAGCCTTAGTCGAAGGAGTATCGACGGAAGATGGCAATTCAGAGGCTGGCCCAAGGAGAAGTATGCCACTAGATGCCTGGAAATTGGTGTCCCTATGGGATGCTTGCCCAAGGCAGGTATCCTCTGTGATTTGATATGGCACTAGATGGGGAACTTATGGAGCAAGGTGCAGTGGGCACCTCGGCTCCCTCTTCACCCCCTCGAGCTGCTGCCAGTTTGCCCAGCTCCCAGAGCAAGCCAAGCGACTCGGATGTAACCGCGGGGCCTGCAGCGTTCTTCAGAGACATGTTTGGGGTGTTGGGACCTAATGCCTTGGCGTAGGAAAGGATGGTTGTCCTGCAGTGCCTCAGCGTCAGCCTGGCTCCAGCTCCTAGACGATCACCCCACAGTGGTCCACCTGCAGCTTCTTGGGACTCAGTACTCAGCCAATCCCCCCGGCTGACTTATAACAGCTTTTCCAAGTTCGACGAGGCTAAGGAGGACCTCACATCCTTTGAAAATATTTACCCGTTGCCCAGACATAGACTGGGTGAAGTTCCTGTCCCCCAGCTAAGCGGGAAAGTCACATAGGCATATCAGGAAATCAATATGGAGGAGACCGGAGACTACAAGATGGTCAAACACATCTTTCTGGCCAGGTTTGCCATCACCCCAGAGTCATTCAGGATACAGTTCAGGTCTCTGCAGCATGGATCCCAAGATCGAATTCGTATATCGCTTAACACATTACATGAAATGGTGTGTAGCCAGCACTGAGACTTTATTAAAAAAAAGTCCAGAATATATTAATTAAGGAACAGTTCCAGCTGAGATGCCTACCAGAGGTCCGGAGATGGATCCTGGATCACAAGAATGTAACCATCCAGCATGCAGCCAAGATGGCTGATGATTTCTGCACAGTCTGTCTTCACTTACGCCGCCAAGCGCAGCTGAGTGTTCAGAACCCCGGGATGCAAGGTAGCCACCCAATAGAGCAACAGCAGGCTGAACCCCAGCTCACCAAGCTTCAATCGCCCTTGGCCGACTGAGTTGCAGCACGAGCAAAAGGACTATCTGTGCGATTGCCTAACTCCAGTCCTGCTAATCTGCGCCTGATCTACTGCGTGGGAAAGTACTAAGCGGTCAAAATTATGCAGTGGTTAACATACACCTGGGAGCCAGTATATTCAAGTTCAGCGAGTGGTCCTATAGAGAACCCTGTTGTCCTTGTAGGGCTGGAGCAGCATGACAACCAGCTGATCCATGTTCCACCAGTGACCATAGGCACCATGTCAACGGCAGGTCTGCTTTACACCGGTGCAACTATGACATTGGTCCACCCTGGCTTGATCTCGTCAGAGGAGCTTTTACCCGATCAGAAAGTGCTGATGGTGCCCGGTACACCATCCCATTGGCCCATGTGTTTATAAATTGAGGAGCAGGTCCAGGTTACAGGGAGGTGGGCATTTTTCCTGGTCTCCACAATGATGTGCTGTTGGCTAATGACCCAGGGCAGCTTGTGTGCGATTACTCCACCCTGGTCACCCGAAGCCAAACTCAGGCAGCCGCCAGCCATGAGGTTCCAGCTGTCTCGCCAAGTGAAGCGGACGAAGCTCCCCGAGTTTTGAGCCAACTCTACTAGATTTCTTAGAAATGCTTATTTTGTATTAGTCTTCTTTGTGCACCACTTTCAGCTGTTATACCGAGCAAGGAAAAGTCTTCCATAACTTAGCTTTTCAGTGAGCAATATGGACATGTACATTGTTTATTTAAACCAAAGGTGATGTGGTCTCAGAGTTTGGGAGGTATAAACATGGTCTCTATAATGATCAAAACATGTCTACAAATTGTATGATTGTGCCTGTGCAGGAGAGTACAACACTAATAAATAAGGGGGAAAGGCTATTTTGATCTCACTTAGTAAAATGTAAAATAAATAGAATAGAATAATCAGGGAGAAATACAGGCCATGTTACATTTTAAAAAGGGGAACTTTGGATCTGTAGATTAAAAACAGTTCTGTTTGCACTGATGTGAACTTTAGATGTCTTCTCTTTTTATGAGGGTTCAGTGATAAGCCACACTAACCCCTACTGATTAACATAATTGTGTAGGATTTTCTGCATGCAGCAGTGAATTAAGTTTTATAGCTTTCCTTAAAATTTAAATAAGTGACAGCTATTTGACTGTCATTGTTTCCACTGTAAATTCCATCAGCCAACTCCTCTCAGTTTTGCACAAGATCCAGGCATAAGGATACGTGTTACTGTCTACAGGAAGCAAGCACCAGAGCTTTTCAGAAGATGGGACTTCGGACCTGGGACAAACATATATGATCATGATATTTTGTCCGCCCCCTCTTTGGAAGTTCTCCAGTTACCGTTGGCACATGGGAATCCGAAAATGATCATTGCCATTGGTGAAAGTGTCATATAGCCAAAGTCAACATACTGTATACACAACAAATGGTAAGTGTCTCCAAGTTGGAAAATATATTGTGGGAGCACTTTGTAAAATTCTTGGAGGCATCGTCATAGGATTCTTGTATTTCTCTCATCATCAGTACACCAGGCTATAAAATCGACTAAAAAAGCGTGAGAAAAGTGCTCCACCTAAATAGCGTTCCTGTGAGGTGATAGTACCTAGTGTACTAGTGAAACAATGAACAATATCCACTGGGTAATATTGATGAAATGTCTGTGCTAGAACTAACAACACAACATCAGATGATAATCCTAATTGACAGATTGTAAATCCAATCCTCAATCAAGATTGGCAGCCTAACGGACATGAAAGCAAGTGTTCCCTAAACTTGCTACAACAGATGCAAATAATTGAAACCAAGTCCCGGGCGTAATAAACAGTATAATACCAGTCCCAGTCTGTAGCTGAAAACCAGTCCCGAATAATGAGTGGGCATCCAACCGGTTCCTTCAGAAGTTGATGGTTCAGTCCCAGTCTGTAGCAGAAAACCAGTCCCGAATAATGAGTGGGCATCCAACCGGTTCCTTCAGAAGTTGATGGTTCTGTAGGGAATGCAGAGAAAACAAACCATTGTGCAGTATTTCTCTGTAGCACAGCGCGCTGCACAGTACCAGCTCCTACTTACAGCATGCAGGCGAATCAAAGGCAAAGGTTATTTCTTTAAGCCAATCTGGTGACTGTATCAATCAGACAGCTGTATCCTCGGATCCAACGCAGTCTCCAACTGGTAAGTTTATCCAAAGATAAATGAAAAGTACATTGCGTAGTACAATTTAAGAGAAAGGAAGAGGCACACAAATTGTAGTGGAATCAAATGATTTTCAAATGTATTAATGCATCAGAGCTAGCAGACGCCAGGATCAACGGAAGGTGAGCACAAATACAAACACCTTGAGAAATTACTCCCCTAAGCAGTGGTGTGCCAACTATAATCACTTTTGTATTGCCATTTGATGTTAGCTCTGATGCATTAATACATTTGGAAATCATTTGATTCCACTACAATTTGTGTGAATTTTCCTTTCTCCTACCTTGACAGTACTTTGGAACCAGCTTTGGGACGCCAGGATCACCGGAAGGTGAGCACCAAATACAAACACCTTGAGAAATTATTCCCTTAAGCAGTGGTGTGCCACCTATAATCTCTTTTGTATTGTATTTAAAACATGTATTAATTGCACAAGACCAAAAGTACACTTACAATGTGTCAGGTCAAGTTGCAGAGTATAAGGATGCCGTCTGCAGCCTGAGTTCCAGAAGCGCAACGTCTAGCAACTGGGGTCGGCCCCGTCCTCCCGGCTGCACGCGTGCCTGGTGGCATGGCGGCGCATGCAGCGACTAAAGCCGTGATTGGCGGTCTGTAGGGGAGTGCAGTGGGGCGGGGCCATGACGGTGGCGCGGCCATGATTGGGCATATCTGCCCTGCAATTGGCTGCGCGCCGCCACATGACCGCAGCACAGAAGACAAAATGTGTGTCTTCCCTGCCAGCGTACGCGTCAGAGGGCTGTACTGTGGTGTGGAGCGCTCACTCCTCTCTCCTCGCAGCCACAACTCGAGCAGACTCCTCATGCTCATTCGGCATAGCAGTAACGTCATCGGGGGAGGAGTCTGCTCAAGTCGCGTCCGCGATGAGAGAGGTGTGAGACGCCGAACCCAGCTGCTAGACACCGCACTCCAGGAACTAAGGCCTCAATTATTATACCAGATGCGGCTGAGCGGCAGCGCGATCCAGTGACGTCACCATCACGCTGTCGCCCATTGGCATCGTGATTATACCGGGAAGCTGGTGAAGAAGACAGGAGAGGAGGCAAAGAGGCGTGGCGGAGGCGTAGCCGTGAGCGGTTCACCCTTATTGGCTGGAACCGCTCACGTGACACGGCCATTGCCAACCAAGAACAAATCTGAGGATCGCACCAGGGGACATCCGCCCTGCAGTTCCACATGGCGCGTACGCTGCAACAGGTATGAGCACTTCTGTTGGGTTTATGAATGTTGTTTTTCAGGCGCGCGGCGTTGTGCCGCATGCCTCTGCAAATTTTGGTATAATCATGGCCTATGGCTGCGGACGGCATCCTTATACTCTGCAACTTGACCTGACACATTGTAAGTGTACTTTTGGTCTTGTGCAAGTAATAAATGTTTTAAATTGTACTACACAATGTACTTTTCATTTATCTTTGGATAAACTTACCAGTTGGAGACTGCGTTGGATCCGAGGATACAGCTGTCTGATTGATACAGTCACCAGATTGGCTTAAAGAAATAACCTTTGCCTTTGATTCGCCTGCATGCTGTAAGTAGGAGCTGGTACTGTGCAGCGCGCTGTGCTACAGAGAAATACTGCACAATGGTTTGTTTTCTCTGCATTCCCGACAGAACCATCAACTTCTGAAGGAACCGGTTGGATGCCCACTCATTATTCGGGACTGGTTTTCAGCTACAGATTGGGACTGGTATTATACTGTTTATTGTGCCAGGGACTTGGTTTCAATTGTCTGCCTCAGTTCACCAGGCACATGATTCTCAGGCACAGCAGGAGTTTTTGACAAATTGTGGACCAGGTCTCAGCCGCTCGAGAATGCAAAAAGATTTCCCACACTTTGTAAATCATATCTCACAGATACAATACATTTGTTATCTCCCGACAAGGAGGTGATCTCTACATCTAGTTCTGATCCTTTTCTTGACTACCTCTAAATGACCCTGAGTCTCTCTCAGAATTCCCACCGCTTTAATTATGCCAACATTCCACAGTATGCATGGTGAGACTGCCCGGCTTTGTCCTGTGTTACCACACATATATAGCAGAAACACTGGCAGCTCCTGCTTTTTTCACAGTAACTCCTTAAAGGTAGGGTATCCCCCTAAGAGATGGACAATATTTGTAGGTGCGGCCTACAAGAGAGTGCGCATAAACTGTCTATTATCTGAAGTGGTGCTTGTATGGAGACTTCATCTCCGGAGTTAAACACGGGAACCCATTTTTAAATCCAAGCAAAATACGAGCCAAAACTGGAGATGGACTCGTCGGATTCACATATTTTTTTTTTTTTTAAAACCTTCTTTTTTTTTTAAAAAAAACATATGCCCAAAAGTTAATATTTTCGAATAAATGTGAATGAAAATCCTACTTCTTTTGACCTATTTTTCATAATTTTGTACAAAATCAAATCCAATCGAGTTCCAGCAAAATCACAAACATTTTTTTAGAAGCAAAACCAAAACACCAGTAAAAGTCCAGCGGCATAGTTAGGTGGTTCTGTGCGTGAGGATGAAACTGTAGTGAGATCCCCAGAGATCTTCATCCACCTCTATCTCACATCACTGCCATTAATGTATTTACCTCAACAACTGCTCCAATTAACTTGTATGAGTCTCCACAATTTAGCTCATTCCAGTACAGCTGTGAGAAGCATCACACTAAAAAAAGGTTTTCTTTGTTCTTCTGTCCCTGTGTCTGTCTATGTAGCATGTTCTGTCATTGCCTTTGTACTCTCAGATGATAAGACAGACACTACTGATTAGATCTACGAAAGAGCCGTCATTTACAAATAGCCTCATAGTAGTTAGAAACAGTAGGAGACTATTATGGTTCTTGACAGATTTACTTATCTTATACAATAATTACCTCATTAGACTAGAATGTATATTTGAACTTGATTTACTACAGCGGTAAGCAACCCATCAATAACAAGGATTTGTTCACAAAGCTTGTTCAAACTAACCTATTTCAACCTCCGTGAACCCTATAAAGGTGGAGTCTTGCCCAGCAGCAAAGTGAACTAATCCCAGTAAAACGTATGTGATTGATGCCTTTTATATGTGGAAAATCAAATGCCTGTAATTACTTTGAACTTATTGTTTGTCGAGGAATGCTGTAGCCACCTTCATTGCTACCAGCGTTAATATCATTGATGTTAGTTGAGTTCTTGTTGGAGGTGGAAGTTTAGCATTACATTAATAAACCAAATAACTTGTTTGTAACCACAATGCAAATATACTGAGTCCAACATTGGGTGCATAAAAGTAGATAAACTTTAGTTCCTCAGTCACTATGAGACACAGGAGCTTACAAGCAAGTAAGCACCTTCTATGAAAGCACCTGTTTTCCTGGATGTAGTTGTATGTACTTGTATACATTAATACAATAGACGTAGTGATAATTTAACACTTCTACAACACGCAGGTTATTTATCATGTCAGTCACTGATCTCCAAGCCGCTGTCATTAGCTGAAGGTGTGGACCTTGGGGGACAGGGAATGCAGCTCTCCTCTGATCTCATACATAGGCAGAAATAGGTACAACTGGCTTTAATAGCTACAGTGCCTGGCAAATAGGTACAGTACATGCTAAACATGTTTGTTGTGCTCTGGCAAGAAGAAGCAGCCATGACTTCATAAGGACCTTTAAGCGCAGTTTAAGTAACTGTACAAAGTAAGAGCATGACGTAACTAACGTAAAGCCGTTTGGCATTTTCATACGATCTACCACTTCCTGTAAGACAGTCAGTACCATTGCTCTGTGAATTTGGCCAAGCGTGTTTTCTTGTATCTCTAATGCTCTTATGATCTCATTCCATTACTTAACCCCTTGGCCCTCTCTGTCTTCTTCTCACTCACTTATCTCCAATCTCTACGAGACACCATTTTTCTTTAAGAGCCTGCACAAGCCAAATCCTATTCATCCTTTGAAACCACATACTTTCCTCTGACCTATTTAGTATTTTCTGTCTTTTAGGCATCGTACCATTCAGGTGTAAGGAATCGGGGAGCACGTGCTTCCTCCTTACCTGATGCTTTGCATACTCCAGCGCAGCTTACAGAGCGCGTGCGCCCACAGAGGGCTTTTAATGCTTCCACGGAGATTGGCTCCGCCCCCTGCTTGCGACACGCGGCCGCCCCGTGCAGCGCGCACACATGACGCGCGTGCACTGCTCCCCAGCTGCGTGTCAACACTCCTGATCTCTCCCACCTGTCTCCTGCACCTCACAGCCTATCCCTGTCTCCGCAGTAGCCGCTCCTCCGCTCCACCCCCTGTCTCATTGGTCGCCTATTCTCATATATACCCAGCTCTCTCACTCCTTCTTTGGCTGAGCATAGTTCATTGTAGCCTTGCTGTTCCCACGTCCCTGTTCCTGCTGTGTGGCCTTGCTTTGCCTTGCCTGTCTCTGTGTTTGATCTCCTGTGTACCGACCCGGCTAGACTTTGGACCCTTCTCTGGATATCGACCCCGGCTAACCTCTGACCTTCCGTATCTCTTCATCCTTGACCACGCCACACGAACAACGACTATCTTACTGGCTCCAACCCCTGACCACGGCACCGGGCTACCAACTACTCTCCCGGCTCCAACCTCTGACCTCGGCAAGTATCAAGACTATTCTACAATCTCCAACCCTGACCCGGCAAACCTTGACTATCCACTCACCGGACGTGCCTCCGCTGCTGTGGGTGGCGTGTTCAATACTCTCCCACCTCAGTACCGGGGTCCCGCCTTGTTCGTGGTGAGCGCAAGCGTTACATCAGGGACCTTTCACCTGTGGGCCGGTATTAGGATCCCTGTGAGGGTGAGTTAGCAGTGACTCCGCGCAGTAGCCGCCCTGCAGTAGGAAGCTCCATCCTCCATGTGTCTTACCAGGGTCCGTTTGTCTGCTTCATGAACAACGAAAACGTTCAGAAATAATGTGTGATTGATTTACAAGCTACGTTAATAAAAGGATTGCACGAGGCTGAGAGACAAACATTTTTCTTTTGATTTTATTTTGTTCCCACTTGAATAATTCTATTACTTCTAAAAACAAAACAATGACATCACATGCAAACGTGAACATGTAAGAAACGAATAAGGGGAACAGATGATACAAATAAGAGTGTTCATTATCAATTATAATTATTATCTATCTTCTCCACCGGTAACAATAAAATTCCAATTTATTTAATTTGAGGTGAACATGCCTAAGGATGTTCAATTAGCCAGGGATGACACAGTTAAGAGATGGGATTAATTCTCCATTTATCTGCATACAAAGCAATTACATCCATCAAATTATATGATTTCAAAATGAGGTGATTAAGTTCACAAATGAAATGCATTATTATTGACATTACACAGGATTTGTATGATGCTCTGGACTTTACAGAACATTGTACTCATATGGAAAGATGTAATTTTGCCTTACATCCGCTCCCCTGGTAAGGACGGGTAGTGGAGGAGTGTATCCATTTAATGGTTCCACCCAAGATACTCCAATTTAAAAACACATTTCCTAGCCAAATCTGCTTATTATCAAGACTTCATAGGCTCTCTACAGAGATAACCTCCTTTTTAGACCATAGCCCTTTAAAGATTACTTATTTGCTTGTATAGTTTATATTTGTGGGACTGTATAAAATGCCTGTTGGTTTCTTCCATGGGAAATAATGTTTTACAGATTCATGTGCCTCAAAAGAGGCTGGCCTACCATGCTCCACTTAATTTATAGCGGCAGTGCGATGCAAGAAGTATTGCACCGAAACACCACCAAAAATATACACAAAATAGGTTTTTATTTAAAAGGATAATGACGAACCATGAACCACTCTTGGGCAGGAGAATACATATTTTACTGTATGTGCTGACTGGGCTGGTGGGATCCTGTGTAATCCAAGGACCAGGGTCTCCTTGCTTGAGTCCTCCATGCTGAGCTGGGGTCCAGGACTCTCAGTCTTCCCCTGTAGATGAACTTCACTGCTTAAGCCTCTTCTTCAAATGTAACTCTTTGTGTGGGTAATCCGAGCAATCCTCTTGTCATCACCTCTGGTTCTTGGTATAAGCCACTGGAACCTCTTCTCTATAGACCTCTACTCTAAGATGGTCCAGGGAGTGGCCTCATGCTAACTATATACATACAGTATTGACTTACAGGCATACCCCGCATTAGCGTACGCAATGGGACCGGAGCATGTATGTAAAGCGAAAATGTACCTAAAGTGAAGCACTACCTTTCCCCCACTTATCGATGCATGTACTGTACTGCAATCGTCACATACGTGCATAACTGATGTAAATAAAGCATTTGTAACAGGCTCTATAGTCTCCCTGCTTGCGCACAGCTTCGGTACAGGTAGGGAGCCGGTATTGCTGTTCAGGACGTGCTGACAGGCGCATGCGCGAGCTGCCATTTGCCCATTGGACGATACGTCCTTACTCGCGAGTGTACTTAAAGTGAGTGTCCTTAAACTGGGGTATGCCTGTATACCCTAATGGCTTACCATAGTTATCATATGATTTATACACAAGTGCTTTTATCTTTTCCAATAATCCTCAAAAATGTTTAGAACCTAAGAATTTAGAATTAGAAAGAATAGCCAGGATTGTAAAATCTCGGGGGGGGGGATAGGGGGGGGGAATTTCCTTTCCTAATGTCTTATTTTTTTACGGGGGGGGGGGGGGGGGAGTTCCACATATTGTATTCTAATTCCCTGTAATGGATTGTCTCTTTTTCAAAGTGCTGCATACATTGGTGGCTTTATAGAAATACAAATAGACATAGATAAACTAAAATAAAAATGGATTCAATATATTTTCCCATGTTAAATTAGTGATACGGTGACATCATGCATACAAGGATCCATGTAGATTGCTCACTAATTCATCAAGGCAGCTTTTTTGGGAAACAGAGCAAATCTGTCCTCTTCTGTGCAAAACTGTGCAAAACTGTGCAACATCTGATGAAGACGAAGGCAAGATAAAGCCTGGCGGCTTAGCACATAATCTCAGTGCAGCATTGTGTGCTACATCCCTATTTATCCTTCCATTGTCAGCAATGACGTCACTAAACCGAGATGACATCATTCCAGTATGTGGGGATGATGCATTATTTCCTTTACCTTTTGTGTCAAGTTTTTGAAAATCTTTTGCATCACTATAAATAAACACAGGGGGAAGAGAATCTGACAAATATCTGGCATTAGTTACACAACTTGTTCTGTCATTGTTTTTAGCGTAACCCCATGTGAGGCTGAGACATATTTTCTGTGGCTACTACTCTCTCTACAATGACAACATTAGAAGGTATCAGCTGTAGCGCATAGAAAGCAGCCTTGGCTTCCCATTCCTTGTTACACCAGGATCCCTCATTTATATTCCTTCTTGTTAACAGGTAACGAACTCCCTGCACAGTACAACTATGCATGACCACATCATATAAGAGATGTGTGTTTTCTAATTATTTGTGTTATATAGTTAGGATAATGGTTTTTATTCCATACCTCAGACTCTCACAATGTTCCCAATGTAGTGAGAGACAGAAACAATAGGATTAAATGTAAGAGCATTAGGTGTGGCGGTGTAAGTGCCCGTGGGGGAAACACAGAGACTGACAGCAGGGAGAGTATGTGCAGTAGGTGTGGCTGGTAGCTGGAGAAAAAACAGTGCTGGTGGGTAAAGACCAACAGGATATAATACACTGCACAATACAGAGGCACGTAACTTATTGAGGTCGGAAACCTGCACAAAGTGCATGGTCCTTTTTGCTCCAACTGCAGTTAATGGAAAGCCGGACTAGAGAGGGAAGCCATGGATCTAACAATGAATGCACTGCAATGAATGCCGGCACTAATGGCCATATTTATTAAGCAGTGCTAAGCTGTTAGGCTACTTCAACTGAATAAGATAGCACTTAGTAAAATGGCCCTAAGAGTGCTGTGCGTTAAGGAACTTTATGACCATTCTTTGGAATGGGCAGTAATGTACTTTATGTCTTAGCACTATTTAGTAAATGTGGTCCTAGGAGTCATGTATACGGACAAGATAGGAAAGGCCAATGGGTGACAACATATAAAATAAGGGTAGTAACATAACAATGGTAGTAGTATAACTATGCTATTAAAAAACATTTCAATAAGAAAGAATGCTAAAAAAGACAACCAAACAACAAAATCTGTACGTTTGTATTCTTGAAAATGAATGCTATATTATTCCCTTTGAAAGGCAATATTTTAGAGTGTAAACATGTCAAATAAGACATTCTTGCAATGCTTATTAGGGTTATTCTATCTTATTGCATTTAGTTGAGTTCCCTGCTTACTTTTCCTGTATGCACTCAGAATGCTCATAATCTGGTACCTGAGTCTGAATGGCAACCTCATTGCTTCTTAACTGACTCTCCACTAGGCTTGTTCTTGCCTCTGGATCGCTGGACCTGCAGCTGTCTCCTGTCTCTACTGCCCTATCCTGCTATGCTTTTAGGCCGCGGTTATACTGCATGCTCGTGCGCGAACGCGTGACATCACGCGCGCATGGCACGCACGTGAAACATGCACTGCAGGCAGAAGGCGACAGGGAGGAGTGGCAGAGGCATGGGCGTGACATCATGTGAGCGGTTCGCCCCCATTGGCTGAACCGCTCACGTGACAGCGCTGTGATGCGGCCATCGCTCTCAAAAAACAAATTGATTTGTCTCCTCAGGATTCAGCCTCTCCATCTTGCTTCCGCGCGGTCGGGGTCACACGCACTATGCGCAGATTAATTGGAATCAAGGTATTTGTTTTGAATCGCGGCCTTTGACAGCCTGTCCTCGTCAATATGCACACGGACATCAAGGAACAATGGTCCACATTTTATATAGTTCGGAGGTTCTGAACCAACATTTATATTTCTCTGGGATCATTCTGACTTCAGAAAGAGAAACCCCATTTCTAAATCAAGTCCAAGTGAGTGAGACTATACAGGCATCTGCAATGCTGTATCCTTCCACTTGGCTCTCCAACGCCCCCGAAGTTAGCTTCCCGCTATACCAAATCTCCCCACCCCCATTTGCCTCTATTCAAGATCAATGCCAGTTGTGTTAAACATGCACAGATGTCTTCTGCTGTGTTTTGTTGACAATAGACCCCATAACATATCTGAAATCACATGTCACCAGGTCACCTCTTTCAGTAAAGGAGTCGTATTCATTTAACAGCTTCTGAGCAGTTGTCTGTTTGTTTGTCTGTTTGTCTGTTTGTCTGTTTGTTTGTTTGTTTGTTTGTTCGTCCATCGGGTGAGCCACGCTTGCAGGCAGAAGGTGTCTTTCCTGTGCTATGCACTGCCTTAAATACCCCAGGCTGAGTTACGTCATTGGCTCTAGCAGTGGAAGTTTTATACACGTGCAGCATGGGCTCCTCCTACAAGTATTAACATCATTAATAGTCACATTTGGACTTTGGAACATATGTAGAAAGTGGCGTTTCCATTGAACTTATGCTAGGAGTGACATACGGAAGTAGTGTTTCTCAGCTCAAGGTATTTTACACCAATGCTCCAAAGGGAGCAAGAGTAGGATAAAGGGCGTTACTTGATTTAGCTTCCATAATGAAAATATCACATAATGCCAGGTTCATTGGTTCACTATACTGTCACCTAACCCGCTCCTCCTGCCAGCAACTCCTCCTTGAAAAAGCAAATGGCCAAACCGTTTACTGGTTCTCTTTACCTACTGCAATGGGTACCTCTCTGACCATCTTTCCCAGGATTTCACTTGGTTTCCAATAGCTAGTTCAGTACTTGCAAGTTAGCTGCTAGCTCAGGATGCCTGTGCTGTGGCATTTTCTGAATTAGCGGTACAAAAAAAAGGTCACATATTTTTACAATGACACAGCATGCATGTATTTTGCTTTGCTATATATGTAACACATTTGAGCAACTTGCAGAACTATTTAGCCTTCATAACAACACCTGTCAAATCAAGTTATTCTGGATAAATATAAATATGATGTTTTTAAACTTTTTGCTGCAAACTGACTACCTTGCTATATTTAAATGAAAAACATAACAGTGTTCTACCTTTCATTCTACTTTCTAAAACAACAACAGCAAGAAAACAATTCAAATGATTGGAAGAGATTTGTAATCAGATCTGTGTCTGATTACAACACATTCGAATCCTGTTACACACTGGGGCTTGGCTCTTCAGAAATAATTTCAAAATAGTTCATGCAATATTTCTGCTCTGAAAATAAAAAAGGTGAATAGTCTGAAAAATGAATACATTTCCTTAAAAACACAAGTCAATAAAAAGTAGTGATACCCTGGTTTTAGAAATAAAAAAGTAGCCGTCAGACTGTATCTACCCACCATGTTTGTGATTTTTGTGTAATGTTGATTTTGCATCATCTGCAAGTGTTGCAATGGCTCACCAGGGGTTCCCAACTAGTGGTATATGCACCACAAGCAGTGCACAAGGTGGCACAATGCTGTACCCCACTTTACGGTGGCTTCTTTCCCAACCTCAGCTTGTGGTGTGTGAGAAACTACAACAAAAGCAAAGAAAAAAACAAGCACAACATCAACACTGAAGGAATGTATTTTTAGAGTTAAACTGTCATTTTATTTAGGATATAGGTAAAAACCATAGATCTGACATTAGAATAGAAACTGTCGTTGTTTGCAAACCCAAATATACAAGAACAAACTCGAGTTCTTAGATAATGAGTAGTTTATTGCCTGCACATCACAGAGTATGATCATAAACACAAAAGTCAATGAGACTCTCTGCCAGGGGAGGGCCCAAACAGGCTTTGTATACATTTTAGATTTCTTTGTTTAAAATAGGTTACTAGGCAGAATATAATAACTACTCCCTATTCTTAAACCAATCATCTTACAGATCATTAAAACCTGGTTAAAACAGCTCTCTATAGGAATCAGGTATTTCTTGATACCGGGAATGTGGGCGTTACTACAGGCATAGTCGTAAATGTACTGTGAGCGAATCTCATTCATACCACGCACCTTCTAGGGCTCGGGCATGGTCAGCGCTTAGGCGCTGACCCGTGCTGAGGCGTGCTGCTGCTCGGCAGTGAGCCCCTGCAGCCGCAATGAGAGCGGCTTCAGCAGGGGCTCGCACACGCTTCCGCACGTTTGCGGAAGCGTGTGTCTTAAGAAATCTTTAGTTTCGGCGCTCACGGGAGCGCAGGGCCGGTCACGTGAGCGGTTCGCCCAATGAGGGCGAACCAGCTCCGTGACGTCAGTGGCCCGCCCCCAGACACGCCCACGGACGGCGCGCGCTCTAAGGCCAGGGAAAGCACCACTTTCCCTCAGCCTCAGCGCGCCTCCGCACGGGCGAAGTGTCTATGGACTAAGCCTTACACATAAAATGGACACTAAAGACATAACAGAACAGACAAAATGGAAACAGAACATCGCCATCAATTCTTCTCCAGAGATTCCCCCAGTCCATTTCAGTAATCTATCATCCATTTCAACAGTATATTCATTGCAGCAATATTATTTCATCAGCACAGACACTGTGCATGTACACCCCCCTGCAAAATTTTTGGTGGTTCAGGAAGATTACTCATTTTGTTACTGTACAAAACAAAATGAGTCCGGGGACTGTTTCTCTATGGGTTAGATCAGTGTTTCCCAATTAAATTTAGTCGTGGAACCCTTTTTTATTTTGTACAACAAAATGGAACCCCTTAAATATTTTTAGCGTAGCACATGAAAAAGAAAAAGAAATCCGCCGCAGGCAAAACATTTTCTTGGTTCAAGATCAAATACCTTTAAATTGAAAGTTATATTTTTCCAGGGGGACGGCAACTACACGTTTTGTCCTCTTTCATGTCCCATAAATAAATGATAAGCTTTTACTCTTACTTATATGATAATTATAGCATCAGATTCTTTGTTTATTATTATGGTGTAGGGGGGAAGGGAGCCCGCAGTGGTGTTGGTGTCTCCGTCTCTCCTTGCGGCTGCAATTTTTAAATGTTTTATTTTTTCGCAAAACACTTAATGTTACCTTACGGAACGCCAGGGTTTTTTATAAGTCCTCCACTGTCCCAATACTTTTTTAAAAGACCTCAGGGTTTCGCAGAACCCCATTTGGGAAATGCTGCTCTACAATACACGTGTTACTCCTTTACTATAGAACACACACATTTATATATACATACATATATAATATATATACACTATATACATACACATACACACACACACACACATTTATATATACATACATATATAATATATATACTATATACATACACATATTTACACACACACACACACACACACACACACACACACACACACACACACACACACACACACACACACACACACACACACACACACACACACACACACACACACACACACACACACACACACACACACACACACACACCCCTCACTCCTTCCTATACACTTCCCCCTATACACTTCCCCTCACTCCTTCCTATACACTCCCCCCTATACACTTCCCCTCACTCCCTCCTATACTCTCCCATACACTTTCCCTCACTCCTTCCTATACACCTCCCCTGCTCACTCACACCTTTCTATACTGCCATACACTTTCCTTATAAGTAGATATCCCATGCGCCCTCCTCTCCTGTCACTGCTGTCCTGCTCCGGCGCGAGCTGTAACCGCCACCCTCCCCACCCTACCTCCTCACACTCTTTTCTCATGCACCTCGCTCTCCACTTCCTTCACTAGCAGCTTTTGCCACGGGTCAGCCAGCTGCGCTAGCGGCATCTTCCCCGAACGAGCAGCGTGCAGAGCCGGGGCTTCCCGCACAAGCCTCAGTGGAGCAAACAGTCTGTCTCTTTGTGGCTGCTCACCCTCCTCACAGCCGCTATGGGTGAGTGGGGGGAGAGGGGGGTGGAGGAGAGCCGTGGTGGAACCCCTGGGACTGCTCCGTGGAACCCCAGGGTTCCACAGAACCCCATTTGGGAAACACTGGATTAGATCCACAAAGTACCCTTATATCAGGACTAATAACCTGCCGTTACCTAAAGTATGGACGGACGTTATGTTCCTTGACGTTACAAATATACAAAAACAATGGCCGATCTACATCTTATTAGCATAGGCTTAACCTCATTTTGTCGTCGCAGAACTTTGCGTTATCTGCCAATAATGTCACGTTAAGTGCATATTATTGTTACTCCGATCCAAACCCAGAAATAGGCCTTTAATTCAAGTTGAGAAATAGAAGAGAGGGAAATAACGCTCGTTAAATCATACCCAACCAGGGGCGGATTGGGGTGCCAGGAAACAGGGCAAACGCCCGTGAGCCAGTGAGTCCATGGGCCGGGGCTTCATGCCGGTTACAGAGGCCCCACATGTCACGGGAGACGAGGCAATTTACACCTTTTTACCAGGATAATTCATTGAGCAAAATAAGGTAATGAAATAAATTGAAGTTTATTCTCACATATTCACTTACACACAATGGAACACAAAATACAGGCAAAAAGACACGCTTACTGAGGGTCTGGGGTCGTAAACTAGAGTTTCCTAGTTTACAGGGAACTCTAAATAAGAGTTTTACCCTTGCTGGACTTAGCCCGGAATTCCCTGGAACTCAAATCGGCATGAAGTTCCACACGCCACCGCTCCCTTCTCTTCTGAGAACTTGGACTTTCTTGATCGCGAGTTACCACAAATCCTCTGGAACTCAAATCGGCATAAAATCCCAGCCACGTCCACTACGTTCGATTTTGAGAACTTGGGCGCAAAAGTCGGGACTTGGTTTCTGGCGGGCAGGCTTTCCTGGCTTGAAATCGAAGCCGGTTGCTCTGCCATTCGCATAAAAGCAACTTTGAAAAGCCCGCCTGCTGGAAAACTCTAATCTGATTGGCTCACAGGTTATTTATAGTATTCTGAGTTTCATTCAGAAACCTCAGCAGCCAATCATTGCGTGGGAAAATTCCCAGCAACTAATCAGAGCCAAGTTGGGGCACCCACAAACCCTAGACTGGTTCTGGATCACCTTGGCACTAGCTGTGGTACCCCCCCCCCTTAACCTAGGGAGTCCCTCAACTACAGGGATACCTATTCATCCCTGTGCCTCATTCTCCTTTCTGGGCTATGCTGAAGCAGGGTTCCCTAGTGGTGAGTCGCACATGCATTTTCAAGGGGAGATATTGCCGGGACAATGTGCCTACATGTATCCGAGAATCAGGCATGATTCCCAGGTACATTTATAGGGGAACCGACAACTCCGGACCCCAACCTCCTAGGCACATTCTGACAACAATAGCTCCGCAAAAAAAAACCTTGAAACTCATCCCCTAGCAATCCCTTCTCACTGGCATGCCCGGAAAGTGAAAACCACATCAAATACTTTTATTGCATCATACATTGGAAAGTTACTATGTTACTGGGCCCAAGAGCTAACTCTCTTGCACCCTTATACACGGATCAGGGGTAACCAAAATGGGTTTAACCTTTATTTGGGAGCCTGGTTACCCCCTACCGTCACACCACACTCTTCACCACAACAATTAAACTGATTGGCGAGGGACAGCCATGGCCTCTGTAAGTCTCTTACCGGAGAAGCATCCGGAGATGCATCCCTTCCTGTAGTATCGCGTTGTCATGGCGACTGACATCACATGGCGACGTCACATGGCAATGCGTCGCCACGACAATGCGACGTCACATGATTTAACATGATGTTGTTATCCTTGGAACATACACCGTCAGTCTTAACTTGACGTTGTTAGGGTAACGTCACATTAAGTGACTTAATGAAGGTTTGTGGACCTGGCCCTTAGAAGATACTATTGCACTGGCCTCCTTATAGTGCCCCAATGGTTTGAGATGCAGTGAGACCTTTGCAGTGCCTCCTTACAGGCAGTAGGGGGAGCTGTACCAGGTTATGCGGTGCAATGTGTGGACAAGTTCAAGGCATCAAGTGATTGAGTAAAAAAAGTGACTGTATTGGTCACTTTAAAGCATTCCATGACAGCATTAAAATGTTTGCAAACTTTAAAAGCAACACGCTGCCTGCTATACTGACCAGCTCTCCCTGTTTATCAGGAGACTCCCTGATTTTTAGCTGAGAAATATAATGATTAATGTGTCCCAATGCTCGGGAGTTTTACAAATCTCCTGCATGTTAATCCCACATCTCCTTGAAAGAGCCTTGTAAGTGTTGGTCAGGAGGCATGCTGCACTGGGAAATTATGCATTAAGTATATGTAAATACGTTTATATCCCAAGGACCTAAAGCACACACCCTTGCCAGGTCTGCAGTGCTGGTTAGAGTTGCCATCTCCAAAAAGTGTTTGACCAGAAGATGAGATCGGCGTCCGATGTTACTTCCCCCAGTAGGGGGGGGGGGCGGGGAGGATGGGTCCCTAGGTGTTATTAACATGACACTTAGCACTGAACGAAGGTACAGAAAAGCTCATGTTATTGATGCATTCTGGCAGATAACAGTTTGTACATGTGCTACTAATATAATAGGGCCGGTACAGTAGCAGTATATAGTGATGCTGCTGATATTATATGCAGAGTTGCAGTACATAGGAATGCTGTTAAGAGGAGCAGGCAGCAATTTACATACTTATGTCGATAACAGTACATATCGTTCTCAGCGACATGAAAGGGTTGGTAGCAGTGTACAGAGATCTTACTGGCATAATAGAATGGGTAACATTAGCAGCGCTATACAAGAACATGCTATTATTATTATTATTATTATAGTGACACTACTGATACAATACACAGGGTATAGATGCAAGTAGCAATATACAAATGGATCAGCATATACAGATGCATGATTACACAGACAGTATAAAGATGCATCAGTATATACAGCATATAAATGTATCCGTATACCTACAGATATATCCGTAGGCAGGCAGTGACGGTCAGAGCTGTTAGAGCAGCACCCCTATAACGTTTATTGGTTTCCATTCTATAAGCACAAAATGCTTTTGATACGTTGATGTGTGTAGGCATACTTAGTACTGCTTTATATGGCAGAATGCTTCAAACGCCCCTTTGCTGCCACAGGGGACTGCAACATGTGTCTTTGTAATGCGGTGAGCTTTGCTGGCAGCAGAGGGGTTAGGGCTGCTTTCCTGGCAGTACTGAGCAGATCTCTTCTCCTGTATGGGCTGACATTGCTCTGCTGGGACAGACATACTCTTCCCTCCAGTGACTGCACCTATAGGAATGCAAGCTTGAATTATGGTGTTAGGTGGGGCACCCTGTGGTCTCAAAGAAGAAGCTGAACATGCACCATACCTCGAGGGTACACAGATGCACGTGAATAACAGCTTACCTACATGATTCACCTACATGTGTTCTTAAATGGGAATCCTGTGTGTGTCTCTAGGTGTGCCTGGGCTTGTCCGATCCCTGTCAGAAAAGCAGACAGTTTCCATTTAAAGACCTGACGACCGAAAAAGTGTTGAAAGAAGTTGTGAGATGTGCCCTTGCTTCCATCCCCTGCACCACCCTCCTAGCTCAGTGTGAAATTCCCTCTGTCACTGTGAAGGGACCTCCTGCTACAGTAACTCCAATGTTGTAATCATTTTCTTCCTCCTTCTGTCTCTCCCTTTTGTGTCCCCCTCTTTCTTTATCCTTGACTGTCTCCCTGTTCTTTCACATTTCTCTATCCCCCTGCTTCTCTCTGTATCTCTCTCACTCTCATTTCTCTGTTTCTCTCTGATGTTATTCATCCACCATGTTCCTCCCTTGACTCTCGCATTCATTACTGTCTTTCTCTTATGACATCATATAGCCCTTTTCTCTTCTTCAGCCTTTTGTTAACCATCCTCTTGTGTCTCTCATATTTTCCCCTATACCTCCATATGTTCTCCTGTCTGCTTTGATTCCCTTCTTTTTTTTAATTTTTATCTTCACTATATCCATTTTTCCTTCTTCTCTCCTTTCCTCTGCACATGTGGATTGATTGCTTTCCTTCTCCAGCTGATCACATGTCAACCTCCAGGAAATCAAATCGTGACATCTTGGGGGTTTGAACCAAAGAAATGTCATCTTGTTGGAAAACTTTTTTTTTACTGATTTCTTATCAGCGAAACACCTGGGAAGTCTTTGAGACACTGACACTAAATATTAGTGAGACTGACTCCAAATGAGTGAGACTCAGGGTTGCCACCTTCAATTGAAGACTAACCCGGAGACTTTTTGCAAGAAACATTTTTATCTTTCTTTATCTTACCTGCGGCGGCATCTCCCGGCATCTCCCCCTGCAAGTTTCAGCCAGCATGGCTCCGCGATGTCAAATGGTGCCGCGTTGCCATGACAAGGTGACGCCGTGTGACGCAGCGACGTCAAGTAGCGTCCCGTTGTCATGGCAACGCGGCGCCATTTGACATTAACCATGTTGACGGGATTTGTAGGGGGAGATGCCGAGAGATTCTGCCACCGCACGGAGATGTTTAAGATAAACCCGTAGCCCGGAGATAAGTGTCCGAAACCCGGAGTGGTGGAAACCCTGGTGGCACTCCGGAAAAATCAGTGAGAGTTGACGTGTCTGAAGGTGTGGAGGCATTGCTGCCCTTCTCCTGATGTGGAGGCTTAGCTTCCCCTCCAGATGTGGAGGCATTGCTGCCCCCTTCCAGATGTGCATTGGTTGCTGCTCCTCCCCCCCTCACACATGCACACGCATGTCATGTAAGCGCGCTGGTAATACTTGGCCGCGCCCTCTCCGTTCCTAGGCTATTCTCACCGGTTAAACCTGTTTACAGACCTGAGGCTGTTTACCTGTATTTTCCAAACGTTCCAGCAACAGCTGCTTCTTTCGACTCACTCCTACTATACTTTTTATAGTAGTTTGTGTGTGTACATACACGTAATATATATGTATACTTTTAATGAGCATTGTTGATCTTTATTTTTTTCTTCTTTCTGCGAGGTCCGAGGTGCAGTAAAACTCTCTGTCTGACAGATATGTATCAGATGGAAGTAACAGGCTTCCTACCCCGGACAGAGACACTAGCAGGAATAATAAAACATGCATGGGCATATTGATGCATTTTTGGGGGAGCTTGGTACATAGCCCCCACATTGGTCTGCGTACATAAACACCTATCTATCTTTGAACTACCAACCTCTCTTTCTTCTCCCCTTGACTCATGTTCAAGTATTGCACATGGTGCGCTGCCTCCCTCTCTGGATATTGGTTGGATACAGATGGGGAATGGGTACTTCTCCTCTTTTGGCTGTATTGGTGCTAACTACCGGTAATTTTTGCACAGTCCTGATGCTTGCTAAGTATTACCAGTTCTTCCTCTTTGTTGATTCGTTCCTGCGTTCTCTATCCTGATGTAGTTGTTGCTGTCTCTGCACAACTGTTGGGTGGGCACTGTATCATTTCAGATGAACGGTGATTGTTGCTGATGTTTGTTTGGTGCTGTATCACCCTAAATGTTGACTGGGTGCAGCTACTACCTGTCTGTATTTTGGTTGACTGTTGCCCATCTAATTCCGCATTCATAGTGTGGGCGGGTTCTTACTTTACTTTGTCTAAGTGCTGGTATTTGTATGCCACTCTTGTTTTGGAGTCTCTCTCCAGATGCTGTATGGCCAGCAATACAGATGTTAAGTGGGTGCTGGCTCTTTACAGATGCAATGTGTGGGCCGTCCCTTTACCCAGATGTTGAGTGGATTCCACCTCTTTATATTCTGATGATTGTTGGGTGCAGGTCCTATCTATTCTGATCGGATGGGTGGGTGTCCCTCACTGTCCAGATGTTGGGTGGTTGCATCCCTTTTTCTATACAGATGCTTGGTGGGTGATGCCTCTCTTTCCAGATGTTGGGTAATTGCCTCCCCATTATCTTTATGGGTGGTGGGTGGGATTTGCATTTGTCCAGATGTAGGACAGTGGTTTTATGTAAATGCCAAGCAATGTATATCTGTAAAGCTTTATGCTAGTGATGTAAAATGTAAGTCTTGCACATAAATGCTGATATTTTAATTCTTAATGAGATTAAATGTAGCCTACAGGAATAAACAATACACATGACTGTAATAGAAGAGTTTATTACACTTTTAATATTTCTTTCCACCCATTGTTTCCAGTAATCCCTAATGTTGACTACAGATGAGTGAAAACGAAAAGCTTATAGGATTCAAATGTATTCAATATGACTCAGTTTGCCTTTGCTTTGGGGAAGCTAGCTCCCCTCCACTGCGCCAACCCTTCAACATACAACGCTTTTCACAAGGAGCACTGGGTAATTATAAAGAGGCATGCACCAAATTTAGGTGATGATCTGTTAGATCAGTGTGTTTGAAGCTTTTTTTTGGTTAAAGAACCCCATATTAATATTTAGAAATTCTGCAGAACCCCAACCCTCTCTAATAGCGCGTCTGAGATCAGATGCATTGTAAGGATCCCCAACCCTCTCTAATAACTCGTCTGAGATCAGATGCCTTGTAAGAAACCCCAACCCTCTCTAATAACACGTCTGAGATCTCATGCATTGTAAGGAACCCCAACCCTCTCTAAGGCTGGGGCCATGGTGCTGCAGTACGTGCGGAGGCATCCACACGCTGAGTGATCAGATTTCCTTAAGGCAGTGATCGCGTCCATGCGGCATGCGGGCACGTGCGGGAGGGGGCGCGTGTTGCGCACAAAATCAGTTGAAACTGATTTCTTGGCATGACAGGCCGGTCATGTGAGCGGTTCGCCCAATGAGGGCGAATTAGCTCCGTGATGCCCCTAGGCACGCTCTCCATGGCGCAGTGCGCCGTGGCACGGCTCCACTGGCCACAAAACGCACCCGCTTCACCATGGCCCCAGCCTAATAGTGCATGAAAGATCTGATGCATTGTATGGAACCCAAACCATCTCTAATAGCGCGTCTGAGATCAGATGCATTGTAAGAAACCCCAACCCTCTCTAATAGCGCGTCTGAGATCAGATGCATTGTAAGGAACCCCAACCCTCTCTAATAGTGTGTCTGAGATCAGATGCATTGTAAGAAACCACAACCCTCTCTAATAGCGCGTCTGAGATCAGATGCATTGTAATGTACCCCAACCCTCTCTAATAGCGTGTCTGAGATCAGATGCATTGTAAGAAACCACAACCCTCTCTAATAGCGCGTCTGTGATCAGATGCATTGTAATGTACCCCAACCCTCTCTAATAGCGCGTCTGAGATCAGATGGATTGTAAGTGTAACGGGTATTCCCGGGTATTCCCCCCCCCATCGCAGATATAGTGTGGGGTGCAAGGGAACATACGGTGTTACCATAGGTGTGTGTGGTGCATTACCTGCTGGCTCACAGGAGGGCTGAGCTTCCGCCACGGGGAACCTGGGGCAATTACAATACTATGTACAACCACTTACAATAGGTGCAGCGCCTCCACCTGCGATGGCTCCCACCAGAGGGGGAGTGGTTCCTCGCAGGACAATCAATAACCACGTACAACGGAATTGATAATGACTAATACCTTTACTAACATGCATAGAAGACATATAACATCAACACATAACAACAGGTGTCCCTCGCTAAGGGCAACCTGACTACGGCGTCTCGCTGGACGCTAACCTATGCGTCACGGCGGACGCTAACCTTCCAAAGAGTGATCCCACCCCGTGTCCAGTAACCCCAATCCAATGTCTCGCACTCCCAAGTCATATACCAATGTGTGTGTGTGACTGCGCAGCCACTATGTCTGGTGATAGGCCTTGTTGGTGCACGTGAGTTTGTGGGTTACCTGCCCTGGCTCCAGCCACGGGTGCTGCTATGCCACTGGGGTTGAGTCGCCGGGATATCCTCCTACGCGTGGGGTGAATTTCGGCGTGGATAATATCACCGCAGCTCTGCACCGTCTGTACCTTAGCTAGGGTCTGTCTGCTGCCAGCAGGCCGCAGTCACTGCTAGCTTGGTCTCCTGGGAGATAGTCCAGCTCCCTTTCAGCAACAATCAATATACTTTACTCACTAACTAACAAATAGATAATGGGGCAGAGTCCCTAACCTAGGGCCTGTCCCTATAATACTCAGCTAGGATGACTCAGGGCTATCTGGGGCCTAGGGGATTGCTGGCCTAGTGCAGAGAGTCACTGACTCCTGCACCCTACCTACTTCCCCTAGGTGCTCCAGTCACCAACTGCCGTCTGCAAAAACCCCGCGAATTGTATCCATTCCCTGCAAGCAGGGAGCTCCTGCAGCCCTATTGGCTCCCTGGCGTCACATGGGGTGCTGCTGGGGCTCATGGGACTTGTAGTCCTCTTCAAGAGCCTCCCTGGTAGGCTAGGGCTTCGCGGGCTTTCTCGTCCCCCCCTCGCGCATGCACGATCTCCCTGCAGTCCTCCCGGCTCTCCTACGCCCTGCGCATGCGCAACGCATCTACAATGGCGGCGCCCTGCGCCGCGAACCGCCTAGACCACAGTAACGCGATCGCGTCCCCAGCAACCGGCCCGCTCGCGTCCCCGGCAACCGGCCCGACCGCGTCCCTGGCAACCGGCCGCAACTCCAAGCAACGCGCGGATCGCGCACCAGAAGGAGGGGGGAAGAAGGAGGGGGGTCAATACGCAAGGGGGACATGGCTACATCCTCCCCCTGGTAAAATCCCCAACGTCCCCGCTTGGGACACCATGCAATACAACTATATACAAAAGTTATATAATGAAAATGGCGTAACATACTTATATAATGAAAATTTCAACAACCAACCGTGATTCCACTATTATCAGCTCTAAATCAGATTGTACATTTCAGTGAACATCACAATAACTGACTGTACTTTGCTGGAGCCCACTGCTGAGCCTCATAATGGGGTGCCCCAACTTGATCATAGGTTACCGATTTGGAGGGTACCTGACTCTTTGGCTCCGTCGGAGCTGTTCTTCTGCAACTCCCTCGGGGGAGTAATAAACACAGTCCTGAGGCTCAGCCTCTTCCCTTGAGGGGAGAAATGTCTCTGCACAGTCTCTGTTAGGCACAAAGCTCGGGCTCTGTGGATCCAAAGCTCGGGCTCTCGGGCTCGGGCTCTGTGGATGCTGGCCTGTTGGTGCCACCTTAGTAGGCGTTGGCCTACGGCGCCCTTTACCCGTAGCTCCTCCGGGAGATGCCCCTTCTGTGGAGCAGTCCCTTTGAGAGGGTCCTACCATAGGATCTTCAGGAGTTTCAGAGTGGGTCTCGTTATTGACAGTCTCTTGACCCAGCTCTGATACGTCGGGCTCACCGTTGAGCGGTGTGGTCAGTATCTCTGTCCCTTCATCTTCCACTTGTGGAATGGGGAGAAGATGATTACGGTGCCATACCTTTACCCGGCCGTCAGTGTCTTTGATGCGATAGACCGGGAGGCCAGGCATCTGGGATTCTATTTCATACACTCCGTCTCTCCATCGGTCGGCCAATTTGTGTTTTCCCGGGACTCCGAGATTGCGAAGCAACACAGCATCCACAGGCCGAAGTTCCTGATATCTGACCTTATGGTCGTATCGCCTCTTGTTGTCAGCATTTAGCTTAGTGGTGGATTTCTCTGCCTGCTGGTACGCCTGCTGCAAGCTGTCTTTGAGTCGTTGCACATATTTGAAATGGGTAGCATTATGTATCCCATCCGTTGAGACTCTAAGACGCACATCCACTGGCAATCTCGCCTCTCGCCCAAACATGAGGAAGTATGGGGAGAATCCAGTTGACTCGTGTCTGGTGCAATTGTACGCATGCACCAAGGCCTCCACGTGTCGACTCCAGTCCGATTTCTGAGCACTCTGTAGTGTTCCGAGCATGTCTAGTAAGGTCCGATTAAAACGTTCGGGTAGTGCATCCCCTTCGGGGTGATACGGGGTCGTTCGGGATTTGGCAATATTCAGCATTTTGAGCAGTTCCCTTATCAATGTACTCTCGAAATCCCGTCCTTGGTCAGAGTGAAGGCGGTTGGGAAGGCCGTAATGTACAAAGTACTTTTCCCATAATATCTTCACCACGGTGATGGCTTTCTGGTCTTTAGTAGGGAAGGCTTGAGCAAACCGAGTGTAATGGTCTGTGATGACCAGCACGTTGCATATTCCCCGGCTATCAGGCTCAATACACAGAAAGTCCATACACACGAGGTCCATAGGACCAGAACTTTTTAGATGGCCCATGGGGGCAGCTCGTGTAGGCAGGGTCTTGCGCTGTATACACCTAGTACAGCGGCGACAGTGACGTTCAACGGCCTCTCGCATCTTGGGCCAGAAAAAGCGATCTCTGACTAACCCAAAAGTCTTGTCTATACCAAGATGTCCATGATCATCATGTAGGGACTGCAACACCAGGTATTGTAAGTTCTTAGGGAGGACTAGTTGTTGCCTATCCGGGTGGTTGTGGTATTGCACCACCTGATAGAGCAAGCAATTGTCTATTTCGAATTTGTCCCACTCCCGCATGAGCAAGGCCACCAAGTCATTGGGCGCGCGTTTCAGAAGGGCTGGGTTCTTCTTTTCAACGGCGCGCCGGATGATACTAACGACCGGGTCTCGTATTTGGTAGTCTACCAGTTCTTTCCACCGGAACACCTTGTCGTGTGTGAGGTGCATACATTTTGGGTCGCAGTAGGCGGCTGGGACAGCCTGCGACTGGCATCCCAAGGAATCGGCCACCCATAATTCTGAGAAGGCCACTTGGTCGTTAACTATGGCGGCAGTTCTACACATGGCCCGCACTCCGGGTCCTGGAAGTTCTTCCCATTCCTCATCATCTGGGGTAGCAAGTAGTCCTGGCCTTCGGGAGAGGGCGTCCGCCCCGATATTCAATGGTCCCGGCTTATACTTCAAGGAGAAGCTGTAGTTGCTGAGGGCGGCCTGCCATCGGTGGCCTGCTTCATCTAATTTGGCCGACGTATTGATGTATGTGAGGGGATTGTTATCCGTCCTTACCTCGAAGGTGACACCGTACAGGTAATCGTGGAGCTTCTCGGTGATAGCCCACTTGAGGGCCAGAAACTCCAACTTGTGGACGGGGTACCTCTGTTCACTGGGGGTCCGGCTGCGACTGATATAGGCGACAGGCCTAAGGCCCTCGGGGTGCTTCTGGTGCAGAACTGCGCCCAGTCCATTGAGACTGGCATCCACGTGCAGAACATATGGCTGTTCAGGATCAGCATACGCAAGCACCGGTGCTTCGGTCAGACATTTCTTCAATTTCGAGAAGGCCTGTTCGCACTCAGACGTCCATTTATCGCCAAACCGTTGGCGAGCAGATACAGTCTTCCTCCCGGTTTCTTCGGGGTATATTTTCAACAGATTGTTCAGGGGTTTCGCCTTACTAGAGTATCCTTCCACGAATCGACGGTAGTACCCGCAGAATCCCAGGAAGGATCGCAGCTCCGTGACATTCTCGGGACGAGGCCAATTCACGACTGCATCTACCTTGGCGGGGTCGGTGGCTATCCCTTGGGCGGACACAATGTGTCCCACGTAGGTCATGGAGGTATGGCAAAACCGGCACTTGTCAAGGGACAATTTCAATCCTTCTTTCCCCAGACGGTCTATCACTTTCAGCAACCGTTCTTCGTGCTCCTCTAAAGTTCTTCCGAAGACAATGATGTCATCCAGGTATACCAGACACTCCCGCGGGCTCATGTCTCCGATAGTCTTCTCCATCAGCCGTTGGAAGGTAGCAGGCGCCCCACATATACATTGGGGCATACGGGTAAATTGGTAGAATCCCAAGGGGCAAACGAAAGCTGTTTTCTCCTGGTCTTCCGCATTCATAGGCACCTGATAGTACCCCGATCGGAGATCGAGCACGCTAAACCAGTGACTTCCATTCAGCGCATTCAGGATCTCTTCAATGCGCGGGAGGTTGTACTGATCCGGGATCGTACGATTGTTCAGAGTTCGATAGTCGACACACAGTCGTACGGACCCGTTCTTTTTCCGCACCGCCATTATGGGCGACGCGTAAGGTCCTCGGGACTCCGTCACAATCCCAGCGGTTTCCATGTCTTGTATGGCGTTCCTCACATCGTCCACATCCCGAGGGGCGATGCGACGAGAATGTTCCCGGAACGGAGTGGCATCACTCATTCAAATGGTATGTTGGGCACTGCGGCTGCACCCCACATCCATCTCACTCGTGGAGAACACGTCGTCGTTGAAGCAGCTGGGTGGTCAACCGTTCTTTCCACTCGGTGGACAGCATCGACTCGCCAAAGTTGATGTCCAGATCGACTACCCGCTCATGCGCGGCCGCCGCCTTCACCTGAGGCGTGGTTCCCACCGGGCTGACCGGATATATGCATCCCAACTTCTGATCGACATCAAATTCCATCGGAAAGGGGGAGAGATTCTGCACATACACGTGGGTTCGAAGAGGGATCTTAGCCGTCCATTCCCTCACTTCGGGTAGTACTCTATACCCTCTATGAACCTCCTCTTCTTCAGGCTACTCTCCAGCGAGAACAGTTGGTCGTTCTCGTCTCGGTCGGGATAACAACACCAGACGGCCATCTTTTGCACTCCCCCTGGTAATATGGTCGTCAGTCCGCGTTGACGATTGTAGAGGTCCCCATGACGCTCCAAGGCATATACCCGGTGGCACTCTTCTCATAAGATGGAGTCTAGGAGCGAATCGGCCAGCGGCAATTCGTTGGTCTCTTTCAAGTAGGCTCGGATTATAGCTTGTACTATGTCCGCATTGGTTCCCAAGATGATTGGGTACTTGCAATGGTCTTGGGGTTCCGGGCATACCATGGCCGCTACCTGCATGGGGTGCTTCTTGCCCGTGTTCAGTTGGAGTATTTCCAGCTGGACCCTTACAATCCCATCGATGGGGTAGTCTTCATTACTTAACCCCCTAACCTTCATATGTTCGGCCGGCCTCAGGGGGCAATGTTGAAGGTGCTGGTCATAGAACTTGCGATATATATGGTTACTTGTGACCCTGTGTCCAATAGGGCCGATGCGTATATCCCTTCCAGTACCACGGGCACGATGGCCGCAGGGCCCACTTGATTGTAAGCTTCACAGGGTGAAGCGTCATCACTGGGGCCAGAGTCAGTAGGGGCATCCGTATTTCCAGAATGAGGGAGTTCGGGGTCAGCTTCTGCCACAGGTACACTGCAGACCATTGATCGGGCTGATTTCCCTCTATCGGAAGGGTGTTCCTCTGGATGACCTTCTCTTTCTGGACAGTTACGGAGGACGTGACCCTTCTTACCGCAGTTGTAGCACACAACCGGGCGGCTTTCCGGACGACTCGTGGACGGGGAAGGTGGTCGGTTGGGGGGTCTTGGTTTGTACCCCTTGGACGAGGCAGCCGACTCTTCCTTCTTTTCCGTAGAGCCCTTTCCCTTGGATGCAGAGGGGCTCTTAGGTTTAGCGGTAGCGTGTAGCATAACATGGGCCTCCTGTATTTTCACTTGCCGCAGCAACTCAGTGAACTTATAGGGGCCCCCGTCCATTATCTTGCTGCGGAGCATGTTGGCTATGGGGTGAGTGGGGCTTGATCCCCGCAGATACTGCTTATGGAGCGCTTCATCCATCCCAGAGGCGTAAATCAGCTTACGATTGAGGAGGATTCCCAAGACCAGCTGCAGGCGGTGAATAAAAGCCGACAAGTCCTCTCCCTCCTTCTGATAAAGATGGAAGTACCTCGTCAAAATCGCTCCTTCGTCTTCTTCTAGCCCGTACGCTTCCAACAGGAACTCCACCATTTCCAACGCTGTCAACTCTGGGTGTTGGTCCCTGTGGATGGTCACAATGGTAGAGGCGGGAGGCCTAAGACACTCCATGATACGCTGCCGCTTTACAGTGTCAGTGCACGACCATTCCTCTACGACTTTTACTGCATTCTCCCTCCAAAGGTCTATCCCCTCATCCCCCTGGGGTATTGGAAGTATTCCCGAGAAGGCCTTAAGTGGTAGGGTATAACTCAGTAGAAGAAAAAGATGTGTGTGGTGCTCTCAAGACAATACTTAAAGCCAAAAATAGGTATATGAAATGGAAAACAACCCTTTAATGAATATATAAAGTGTCTCTAGGATGCAGCCCGGTAATGACAATCCCACAAACCAGGTAGTAAGGAAAATATCAGTGACACCAGCAGGTGACCGGTAGATGAAACATCCTAAAACTGACACAATGATATGGACAAAATGGAACGAACTCACTTGGGAATCTTCATCCACTATAGGCAGCAAGTCCAATAAATTCCAATGTCCCAGGGTTGAATGTGCATCCGTGAAGGGTACTCTTGATGTAGAACAAATGGAGAAAAAACGAAGCACCAAGTCCAGCTGTGAGTACAGCAATAACACCAATAGGGATACGTACCAAAAAATAAGCTGTTTAATTGGATCAGAACAAAGTAACAAACACACCTACGCGTTTCGGACCTCTACAGTCCTTTATCAAGGTGAATACAACAATAACCCATGGAGTGCAATTTATACTCACCACATAAGCGTGTAGGCCAGTAGCGGAGCACTTCCGCGTACGTCACGTGGGTCGGGTAGGTGACCCCTAACCTGTGACGCACAGTCGCGTAGTCACACTGCATAATCAGTAACCTGGGGTCGCGTCATACGCAAAAGGGGTGGGAGAAACACTGCTCGCGCGTATACAAAACGCACCCGTAGCTAGTGCCTCCCACTCGATGAAGAAATAGCGCGTGACGTCACTCCGTTGACTGACATGTGACCAAAAAGGTCAACATGCTAAGCGTAGCTAGGCAACCAGGCCCAATGCGTACCATGGTGTACATACTACAAAACAAACACATCTTTATTAACATGAACAATAAAAAATAAAAACACTCGTAATGAGGAAAAACATAAAGCTAATAAAACCAGTTAAAAAATAAATTTAAAAACAATTGGAGGTAACCTAAGATATCAGATTATCAAGATACTCATAGTTGGTTGCATTATATTGTAAGGGTATAGTGGAAGCATATTAATATAACAAATTAGTATAATCATACATAAATTGATAGCTTCACTGCCCAAAGAGATAATGAAAAAAGACCTTTGTCTAATTATAATGTAACTAATTTTTATGTCTCCATAATGGACATTCCTTATATACATGCCTAAGTCTGACACTATTACCTAATCTATATGTTAGCATATTCAGTCACACGTAAAGAGAGCCTGAAAAATTGGAATTGCGCAAAACTAAGTATCAAACAGAAGAGTCCCAATATCCCAATCTGAATTTAACCCATATGGGATACGTGTTTGTAGGGTAAATATCCAATAAAGTTCTCTTCTGTTTAGGATACTTAGTCTATTACCACCTCGGATCGGATTTGGTATGTGTTCAATGCCCTGAACACACAAATTATTTGAATCACCCATATTGCAATGACTAAAATGTTGGGATACAGGGTGACTCAAATCTTTTTTTATTATTATCAGTCTTAAATGTTCTAGTATGCGGACTTTCAAGTGTCTTACAGTCCTACCAATATACTGTTTTCCGCAACCGCAACTTAACAGGTATACCACAAAACTGGTATCGCAGTTAATGAATGAATTCACATAATATTTTTTTCACATAATATTTTTTACCCGTTTTGAAAGAAAGGAAATCTTTTTTGATTTCCATGTATTTGCAAATTTTGCATTTTGAACATGCAAAATTGCCCTTTGGTAATTTCTTAATTAATGGTTTATCTGAAGTGAACAAACTGCCCGATACATAATTAGCAATAGTTTTTGCTCTGCTGAACACTATCTTAGGTCCCTCATTGTATACAGTTTTTAATAAAGGATCTGCTGCTAACACTCCCCAATGTTTATGGATGGATTCTCTGATATTTTTAGATTGGTTATTATGTTGAGTAACAAAATATGGAGAGTGTATTGATTTTTTGTCTTTGTTGTTTTGTACTTTATTAAGCAAAGCAGATCTATCCAAATTTCTCACTTCTCTGAAAGTCTTATTGAGATCATCTCTCAGATAACCTCTAGATTCAAAACTCTCCATCAACTCCTTAGATTGTTTTACAAAGTCTTCATCATTTGTACAGATTCTTCTTAACCTGATAAGTTGGCTTTTTGGTATTCCTTTAAGCAAGGATTTGGGGTGGCAGCTGTCAGCTCGCAAAAATGTGTTACGTGAATTTTCTTTGCGATACACCGTAGTGACAATTTGTTTGTGCATATTAACAGAAATAAATAAATCTAAAAAGTGAATATGGTGAACATTGTGATTAGAAGTGCATTTTAAATTAAATTCATTATTGTTTAAATACTCTGTGAACAAAAGAAGAGAATGTGTGTCCCCGTGCCAAATAAAGATAAGGTCGTCAATATAACGCCTATAAAACGTGATAAGGTGTCTATAGGGATTCCTATCTCCAAACACGTGGATCGACTCCCACCACCCGAGAAACAAGTTCGCGTAGGATGGGGCAAAGCTGGTGCTCATTGCGGTACCACGTGTTTGGAGATAAAAGTCCCCATCGAACATAAAATAATTATGTGTTAACAAAAATTGAATAGCATTAAGAATAAAAGTGCTCTGTGCGGGTGAAAGCTCTGATTGTTGTAAATAAAACCTGACAGCTGCCAGCCCGTGCTCATGTACTATGACTGTGTACAATGATGTAATATCCAGACTTAGCCATATAAAATTTGTTTCCCATGTGATGGAGTCAAGTTGAATCATGAGGTCACTGCTGTCTTTAATGTATGATGGCAATGTTTGTACAATTGACTGCAGAAAGTGGTCGACATATTTGGAAACACCATCTCCCAAAGATCCAATACTAGCGACTATCGGCCTCCCAGGTGGGGAGACCAACGTCTTATGGATCTTTGGGAGATGGTGAAAAGTAGGAATGATCGGGTAAGGACAAAATAGATATTCCAACTCTTTGTCATCAAGTGCACCCAGAATTGATCCCTCATCCAAAAGGGTTCTCAGTTCTTTAATAAATGTTGTTGTGGGGTCTCCTCTAAGCAAAATGTAAGAGGACCTATCATTTAATTGTCGAAGTGCCTCAGTTTTGTAGTCTAATTTATTTAGCACAACGATAGCGCCCCCTTGTCGGCCCCCTTGATGACAAGAGAGTTATTGGCTTTTAATGCATTAATGGCCAGTCTTTCGCCATGAGTGAGGTTATCTGCTCTGTATTGTAATGGTTTAATGGAAAATGTGTAACCCCTTGCCAACAGAGATAAATCACGTTCAGTAGAGGAGGCCATGCTCCATGTGGGACGTGCCCCATTCCCTCATGATAATAGCGACCATGTCAGTAGGAGCACACTTCACTAAGGAGGGCTTGTTCTCTTGGATCGCCCGACATATGGCTCTAGCCACCATGTTTCGCATCTGGTGTATCACGAACTCCTTCCATCACATGATGATAGTCTGGGTGGCAGTATGCTGCTGGAAGTGCCTTTGACTAACAGCCCAATGAGTCCACCACTCTAAGTTCGGAGAAAGCGATCTTATCCTCAACTATCGCCGCGGTTGAGCACATTGCCTGAATCCCAGAGCCAGGGATTTCTTCCCATGGTCCATCGTGTGGCGTTGCACTCAGTCCAGGCCTTCTGGATAGAGCATTGGGTCCGATGTTCAAGGACCCAGCTTGTATTTTAGGGTAATCTGATAATTAGATAGAGCAGCCAACCACCTGTGGCCGGTGGCATCCAATTTAGCGGAGGTCAGGATGTAGGTCAACGGTTGTTGTTGGTCCGTGCCTCGAAGGAGACTCCTTAGAGGTAATCATGTAGCTTGTCTACAATAGCCCATTTGAGCGCTAGGAATTCCAGTTTGTGAACTGGATAATTTTGTTCACTCGGCGTCAAGGTGCGACTCACATACGCTACTGGGCGGAGGCCGGCAGGTTATTTTTTATGTAACACGGCCCCCTGCCCGTTGAAGCTGGCATCCACATGCAGGATGAATGGCTGCTCCAGATCGGCATAAGCCAAGTCAGGGGCTTCAGTGAGGCTTTTCTTGAGCCCTGTGAATGACTTCTCGCAGGTGGACGTCCATTTGTCCCCGAATGGTGTTCGTGGGGTCACGGCTTTTTGCCGAGGTTCCTCTGGATAGATTTTCAACAGGTTGTCGATGACTTTGGCCTTGCTTGAGTACCCCTCTACGAATCTGCGGTAGTATCCGCAAAACCCCAGACAGGATCGTAGCTCCATCACATTATCTGGTCTGGGCCAGTTTACTACGGTTTCGACCTTAGCGGGGTCGGTAGCCACTCCTTGTGCGGACACAGTGGCCTACAAAGGTGACAGAAGTGCAGCAGAAGCGGCATTTGTCTAAGGACAACTTCAGGCCTTTTTCCCAGCCGGTCCAGAACCTTCAGAAGGCACTCTTCGTGCTCTTCTAACGTTCTTTCGAACACGATGATATCGTCCAGATAGACCAGATATTCCCAGGGATTCATATCACCAATGGTCTTCTCCATCAACCTCTGGAATGTTGCAGGTGCACCCCAAATGACTTGGGGCCTCCGGGTGAATGGGTAAAACCCCAGGGGGCAGACAAACGCTGTCTTCTCCTGGTAGTACCCAGACCTCAGGTCCGGTACGCTGAACCACTGACTGGCTGATAAAGCGCTGAGGATCTCTTCAATCCGTGGCAAGGTATATTGGTCTGGAACCGTGCAGCGGTTCAGGGTGTGGTAGTCCACACATAGGCGAATGGACCCATTCTTCTTCCGTACTACCTCAATAGGAGAGGCATAGGGGCTAGGGGACTCCATTACGATACCCACCATCTTCATCTCATTTAGGACGTCCCTCACGTCCTCCACATCTCTGGGAGCCATGCGTCTGAAACGCTCCCGGCATGGTGAGGCGTCATTCAATCGGATCGTGTGTTGAGCACTCTTGCTGCAGCCCACTTTAATCTCACTGGTGGAGAACACCTCCTGCCACTCTGCCAATTTGTCACATAGCCGTTTCTTCCACTCCGCGGGCAAGGTCTATTCCCCGAAGTTGAACTGCAATCTGGTAGGGGCTTCTTGAACGGTTGCCACGTTCACATGTGCCAGGGATTCTATTGGAGTAACTGGGTATATCCGACCCAGTGCTTCTCCAACATCAAACCGTATAGGGTGGGGCGAGATATTCTGTATAGCCGACTTGAACCTGCGAGGAAGTGCAGACTTCCACTCTTTCATTTGTGGTACCACCTTGAACCCTCTCTTGGCGTCCTCTTCAGGCGTGGTCTCTACTGAAAAGTAACAGTCAACCTCTTCACGGCCCGGGTAGTTAGGTACAGCGGCCATGTGCCTCACTCCCTCTGGTGGAATCTCTGTCAACCCCTTCTCAAGGTTGAAGAATTATCTGAATCCTTCTTAGGCAGAGATTCTGTAACACTACTCTTTGAATATGGGGTGAATCCACAGAGATGATAGCGTTAGTTCACCGGCTTCTTGCAGATAGGCCCGGATCAGGGCTCACAGTACATCCGCGTTGGTCCCCATTATGATGGGGGGACTAGAATGTTCTCGGGGCTCGGGACATACCAAGGCTTCCACTTCCATGGGGTGGGTTTTGTTGGTATTGAGCTGAAATATATCTAACCGCACTTGAATCATGCCATCGATGGGGTAGTCTTCGCTACTAAGGCCCCACAATTTCATCTTCTCGGCCGACTGCATGGGCAGATGCTTGAGGTGCAGATCATAAAATGGCCCGTAGATGATGGTCATTTGGTACCCGGTATCCAGCAAGGCGGAGGAGTAGATAAACTCCACTAACTCTCGTATTGTATTGTATGTCTTTATTTATATATGATTATATATATATATCGTATGATAGCTGCAGGTCCCACTCTACTCTAGGCGTCCGATTGTGGCTCCTCTTCAGAGCTAGGAGTAAGGGCACTATCTCAGGATGTGGATGGCTGTTCTGCTGACTGCACGGTGAAGGCCACGGCTCCTGGGGTGGAAGTGTCTGACTTCGGACAATCCTGTGTGAAGTGACCTTCTTTGTGGAAGTTTAAGCAACCGTTGCTTTGGGTCACATTGAAGCCAGGGTTAGGAGCCGATCTTCGAGGTGTCCAGGGTGTTTGGCATGGAGGTTCCGGAGGGATATCCTCCCAGGGATTTGCCATCACACTAGGCTTCTTGGAGGGGGTTACCTTACTCTCTCCCTTGTAGACTCTTGAGATATCTTGGGAGTGTGGAATCGCAATTGAACCTCCTGCTTCTTTATTTGGCTTAGCAATTCCGTTAAACTGGGGTTTTCTCTTCTAGAGGAGCACATCACATCTTAAGAGCTATAGTATGAGAGGGTAGAGATCCTTTCATAAGTTGCTTGAATCGGTACTCATTCACGACTGTTGCAGAAATAACTTTCTTTGAGAGTAAATCCCACGAGAATAGCTGTAGACGTTAGACAAACGTGGACAGCTCTTCCCCCTCCTTCTGCCGGAGAGTACAAAACTGGGCCAAGAGTGCATCTTGATCCTCCTCTATGCCATAGGTCTGGTTGAGGAGTTCCACCAACTCTTGGGCGGTGGCTTCCCCCTCTAGCTCGCGGTGCATTCTCACATTGTTTGCTGCTGGGGGCCTCAGACATTCAACTATCCGTTGTCTCTTCACAGCTTCCGAACAGGACCATTTCTTGAGCACTTGCAGGGTATGGTCTAACCAATTCCCAAACTCATCTTCCCCGACGGGGGTGGGAGATATCCCAGAGAAAGCTGTTAACTTACAGTAGTTGTCTGCCTGTCTGCCTGTGAGTACCGTCCACCAGTTGCTGTATTGCTCCCCCAACATCCGAGACTCTGGACGAGCGGTGACTATGGCAGCCAGACCGGCAGGTGTTGACTGACTCTGGACTAGCTTTGTTCCGTCCGCCAGCCGAGCCGTGGGAACCAGCACTGATATCAGCTGAGCGAAGCTCCAGGGAGCATCAGAAACTGGGGAACATTTTCCACCGTTATATCATGGCGGCAGGTAACTAAACCATACTCCATAATAGGGTTTAATCCCAGGCTAGATCTAAGGGGCGGGAATCAGCGAACCCCGGAATCTAGCGCAAGATTAAACACACATCGCATAAGGAGAGTGATATAAGAACCTGGCCGATGACGACCACGTGGCGGGGAGGTGCTCGACATTCCAAAGCCCACTCACGGACCCACTGATGGGACGGTAGAGACATCGTCTCTTCTTAATCTGATTTTCTTTAATTTAGATCAGGCACCCCATGTCTGAATCTCAGCAGCGCCTCCAAATGAAGCCCACTTTCCCTATGAGTAAGGAAACTACGCGTGCTGCTATACCTGTGTGCTCACAGGAGGCCTAAGCCTCTGCTGCTGGGAGCCTGGGCTGAGTTCTTTCTTCTTATCAGTGCATCACCTCCACCTATGAGGGATCCCAGCGTTGGCAGGATAACCCTCACAGGAACCAATCACAGAAATTAATGATACACACGCAAGGTATAAAACGGATCTTTACTGTACACACACTAACATATAATACACACATATAATAACAGTACCCTTGTACCCACAGTGTACACTCAATGTTCCAATACTTGGTGATTCCCCCAAAATACTGAGAGTGCGGTGGCACCAACAACCCTGGTGTCCTTCCCAGTCAGTCCCACCCAAGTGTAAGGTAGTGCTACCCCAGTGAACCGTTTGTGCACTTATACCTCCCTGGGCACTCCTGTACCCAGGTACCGCTAGTGCAATAAGGATTAGTCAGGTCCCATGTAACAGGGCCTTCGACATCAATCCCCACACTCCTTAGGATCCTGATCTGCCTCGTGGGTGAATCAGCTGGAGTGTTTCACCTAAATGTCTATGTGACCTGTGGCCATCACCGGTGCAATAACACTACTAACATTAAGGGGAAGAGTCCCTATCTGGGGCCTTCACTACACATTACCTTCACTACTTCACTACACACTACAATGGCTTGGGGCCTAGCTAGGTCCTAGGAGCAAGATCTAGTCCAGGGAAACACTGCTCCCTGGACACTCCCTACTCCGTTGCCTTCTCCGTCAGGACTGACTCGCGAGCTTTCAGCCCACAGAGGATATCCTGTTTTTCCTGCTGCTAGAGCCCTATTGGCTCAGACTGCCCCATGTGGTATTTCCCCCATAGGATCCTGGAACTTATAGTCCTGCGCTGCGTCTGCGGAGCCAACTAGTGCCGCACTTCTCACACTGCGCATGCGCATCTCGCGGTTCTGCATATGTGCGACGTTCAAAATGGCCGCCCCCCACACTCCCGATCTGCGCGGAGCTCAAGCAGCTCCCCGCCCCGGAGGTAAAAATGGGGACTCGGCTATATATATATATAATATATATATATATACATACACGTCTATATTACAGTATATATAAATATGTGTGTGTATGTGTATATATATATATATATATATATATATATATATATATACACACACACACACACACACACATATATATATATATATATATATATATATATATATATATATATATATATATATATATACACCCACACATAAGACATAAGACACATATGTTGTATATGTGTATACAGTACACTATGTGCAGAGGAATGTGTTGCAGGCCTCACCAGCAAGAAAAGCATACATTTCTTTGCCTGCAATGACACAAGTACCAGAGGAAAAAAAAATATTTTCCGTGTTTTCCCATGAAATTCATTCTGTGGTTTGTGAAGAGAGAGAGAGAGAGAGAAAAAAATGTGCTTTATATTTTGTGAGTGGAGTCACATGACCTGGGTTATGAATAGCAGATTGTAATGAGTTGGTAGTGTAAGTAGTAGAGGAGGCGAGAGCACATACACATACACACACATACATACACACACACACACACGCTGTCTGTGCCGTGTGACGGGCACAGACACTCACACACAGACACTCACACACAGACACACAGACAGACAGACAGACACACAGGTAGGGGTGCTGATCTTCCCTGTCGCAGGCACTGCTTATGGTCAAGGTGAGTGTCCTGTGTGGGATGGGTGGTGTGAGGGTGAGAGGAGGAGGGGGGGAGTGCGCTATTGTTTCTTTTAGGGGATTTTACAGGGAGGAGGAAAGATTTTTTGATCTCAGGAAGTTAGATGATGAGATATTTTTTCTTTAATTGAACCCTGCTGCTGCCTCTCCACGTCTCCCCCTCCCAGCCCTTTCCTCTCCTGGTCATTTCTACCCCCTATTGTCAGGAGCCGGGGCACTGCTTCTCCTGACACGTTGCCTTTCTGTTTGGCTGAGGAAGGGCAGAGGTCACGGCTGTCAGCTCTCTCTGCCTGTCTCTCTTTATATCTCTCCCCGTCTATCTCTCTCTCCGTCTCTATTTATATCTCTCCCTCTATCTCTCTCCTTGTCTCCCTCTCTCTCCTATTTGACTCTCCCTCTCTTTACCTCTCTATTTAACTCACTCTCGCGCTCTCTCTCTCTCTCCGTCTCTCTTTATCTCTCTCTCCGTCTCTCTCTCCTATTTAACTCTGTCTCTCTCCTATTTAACTCACTCTCCCTATGTCTCTCTTTATCTCTCTCTCTCCTATTTAACTCACTCTCTCTCTCTCTAAATCTCTCTCCCATTTAACTCTGTCTCTCTCCTCTCTGTCACCCCGTCTCTTTCTCCGAGTCCCCAGCTGGCTTTTTCTGTCTTGCAGCTCACTCTTTTCTGTCTCTCCCTCTTATGGGGGTTATCCATTAGGCTGCGATAGTGCCAATCAGGGGCACGGACCCCCTCCCCCCCATGGGACTCGATCGGCACTAACTAGCTTCCGTCTCTGCCTGCTCTCCCTTTCCCTCTAGTTCTCTCCTTACTTCTTTCTCCTCTCAGTTGTGTCTCTCTCCCCTTGTGCCTCTCTGTCCCGTTTCTCTATCACCTCTTTTCTTTTTCTCTCGTTTCTCTCTCTGTTTTGTTCTATACATTCCCGGTCTCTAAAGCCCTCCATCCCCACCACCACCCAACTTTCCTCCATCACAGTGTCCAGAGATGCTGTAACCTCTTCTCTCGCTGATTTGAATTGCGCTTTCCTTGTTGAAGTCTTCAGAGCCCTCCTGGGAAAAGACATAGACACATACACTATGTGCCCTGAATTCTACACTGTGTGCCCTGAATCCTGCAGTATGTGCCCTGAATCCTGCAGTTTGTGCCCTGGCTCCTGCAGTATGTGCCCTGGTTCCTGCAGTATGTGCCCTGGTTCCTGCAGTATGTGCCCTGGTTTCTGCAGTATGTGCCCTGGCTCCTGCAGTATGTGCCCTGGTTCCTGCAGTAGGTGCCCTGGTTCCTGCAGTATGTGCACTGGTTCCTGCAGTATGTGCCCTGGTTCCTGCAGCATGTGCCCTGGTTTCTGCAGTATGTGCCCTGGCTCCTGCAGTAGGTGCCCTGGTTCCTGCAGTAGGTGCCCTGGTTCCTGCAGTAGGTGCCCTGGTTCCTGCATTAGGTGCCCTGGTTTCTGCAATATGTGCCCTTGCTCCTGCAGTAGGTGCCCTTGCTCCTGCAGTAGGTGCCCTGGTTCCTGCAGTAGGTGCCCTGGTTTCTGCAATATGTGACCTGGTTTCTGCAATATGGGCATTAGTTCCTGCAATAGGTGCCCTGGTTCCTGCAGTAGGTGCCCTGGCTCCTGCAGTAGGTGCCCTGGCTCCTGCAGTATGTTCCCTGGCTCCTGCAGTAGGCGCCCAGGCTCCTAAATTACTCTCCGGACACTTGCGAGGAGTCACTGGTCTGTTCTGTCTGAGATTGGTTAGTTAGTAACTAAATCTGTACTAGGACTTTTTACCTCCGTTTACACTCAGCTCTACATTCTGTACTTTCCTCTTTCTGTGCTTGACGCTATCCTTTTTCTCTGTCACTCTTCACTCTTTCGTTTCCCCTTTCAGCAGCAATTTCTTATTCTTTCTACCGTCACCATTTCTTTCACCGACTCTCACACTAGTCTCCGTTTTTTTCTCCTGTATTTTCTCTACGTGGTTATTTGTAGAGACGTGTACATTTTTTGTGGGGTTTTTTTTTTATATAGGGGAATTGACCGAACCAGGCGAAATCCGCCGATCATTTTTTCCCCTGCTAAAAACTTCGGCAAAAAGCAGCAGATTTCGCAGAACGGGGCAGATTTATCTAGCGACGATGCGGGATTGGTTGCTAATGGCGGATTGTGTACGGGGCGCTCGATTAAATCTGCCCCAGTGTGCATCGTGAATTCTGCCACAGAAACCAATGGCATCGGGTCACATGACCCTTTAATCTGGCGAAAATATTGCATTTACGTCTCTTTCCGCCCCATTCCATGTGCACTTTCGGGAAAAGTTTCGCGCCGCCGCAAAACTTCACCGCGGAAATGGTAGGGAAGCAAAGTTGAAGACAGCCACACAACTCCAGTTATTTATGTTTCATCTCACGTATCTGCTTTCGAGTTCATCTTATCTCGCTCGCTTAAACTCTCTCTCTTAAGCCAAGACACTTAAACCCTGCTTGCTTAACCCCTTCCATTCTGGAGAAACCCACAAGCATCATTCCTTCAGCCCCTCCCCTGCTATTAAAGCCGGCAGTGCATCAGTTCCTTTAATCCCAGTCCAGCTACAGAAGCCTACAGAGCATTATTTCATTAACCAATTGCCTGCTAGAGTCAACCGTGTCATGTCAAAGTCCCTCTGCTGCTATACAGAACTGCAGCACCTTGCTCCATTAACCCATTCCCTGTTGAGGAATCCCAGAGAACCTCGTCCTGTTTACCCATATCCTGCTAGAAAGATTAGGGGAGTGTTTTTTCGGCTGTGAGCTTTTTGGAGTATGTACCGTATTGGCCCGAATATAGCACGGCCTCGCACATAATACGACCCTAATGTTTTGAAGGTGTTCTATATGAAAAAGAAAAGGTGTTAGGCTGCCCATATAATGCAAGTACAGTTTTCGGAAGGACATTTTTAGGAAAAACACATAGCACTATATTTGGGCCAATACGTTATATCTTTATTCATGTAGCGCCATCCAGGTACATAGCGTTTGGCACCACACGGGACATAATAGGATAACACAGTGGGAATAAGCGCTTCAGATATGAAACAATAGGAAAAGGAGTTCCTGCCCCGAAGAGCTTACAATCTAAGTGGAGTAGAAAACTCTTTACCTGTTGTGCCACTGCATGTTGATTCTGCCATATTGCGTATGCTAGTTTATGGTTACTAACTCCCATAACTCCATAGATTGTAAGCTCTTCGGGGCAGGGACTCCTTTTCCTAAATGTTACTTTTATGCCTGAAGCGCTTCTTCCCTTTATGTGTTATTTGTTATTAATATGATTGTGTCACGTGTATTTCTGCTGTGAAGCGCCATGTGCATTAATGGCGCTATATAAATAAAGACGTACATACATCTGTTGTACTGCGCTGTGGAGTATGCTGTCGCCTTACACACAAACATTGACAGCAGTGATCCATCTTTGCACAGCATTGCTTCCTTAACTCTTTGCCAGCTAGAGTTATTGCAGGGCACCGCTGCATGTACCCAGCGCCCAGGCTCTACCCTAGTGCCACACTTGATAGAAATACTTCACACGTCGGCCAGCAGGAGTCCCCACTGCCATTCATCATTTGTTCTCCCGCTTTAATATTTATATAGGGGAGGAGGAGGGCGGAGAGGGGTGCTGGGGTGGGGGTGGCGGGGGTGTGGGGGGGAAAGGGGGAAAGGAGGTGAGACGAGGTGAAGTCAGGGGAGGGGTTGGCAGCAGGCTAGTATAAACAGCACCCTTTCCTGCTCCGCCTCTTACCCCCCAGAGCTGTGCCTGACTGGGGCTCTGTGATTGTGCGAGCGGTACCGCGGGGAGGATGCTGGCGAGGGAGGAATTAGGGGGGAGCGGGGCAGTGACGCTGTGATGTGGTTAAACCGCAGCGCTGGATTCTGTGTTGAAGATGCTTGGAGGTTGGAGGGAGGGAGACTGGAGTGGTAGGAACACTGCGTAATACTTCCCTGGGGTAACACTTTAAAGGAACAAACATATATATATACATATATACACACGTATGTGGCATTCAAGTGTTTTAAATAGATCCATAGTGCTTTGAAATAATAAGACAAGCGTTTAACTCAGCTGTTACGGTAGGGAGGAAAGCAACGCGTGGCTGGCCCCTGCGGCAGCAAAAGGGTTAAGCAGTGGTTTTATTATTTAAAGCAAAAGCTGGTTAGTCCTCATTCTGATTACTTCTAGGAGAGGAAGCCATCTTTTTGGGGTCTGGCAGCAATAAATGAAAGCCGGGGGGGGGGGGGAGGGGGATCCGCGAGCTGGCGTCCCAGCTCCGTTGGCGATATAGAGCAGAACGCCAGTTACCGCAGCGCAGACGCCCGATATCGGAGCGCTGTGAGCTCCCACTAATTCTATGTACTGCAAGGAAACAATAGGAATCACAGCAGAAAACATAAAATGACTGCACTCTGAACTGTGCAACAACTGTGCTATTTATAAAGTGGTACAGCCAGCGTGTTGAGAGCTGTACAGAGGGGGACATTAGCAGCACAGTGACTGCCTGTCTCAACATTTCATAATTACATTTGTGTCTCTGAGCCACATTGAGACGAAGGGACTTCGGGGACTATTTATAGTGCACAGCATTTTCACTGCCGTTAAAGTGACTTTAGGGGCAGCGTTTTACACGCGTCTCAGTGTTAATATGTTGAAGCAATTTTTGTGCACAGTATCTCTCCACGTGTTGTATAAAGGTTTGTTTTGGGGAAGTATACGTTACTTGGAACTCTAGTATAATACACTCCCTCGCCTCCAAAAACCCATATTTCAGGATCTGGATGGGAGTAGCGCCACCTTTATGACTTAATGTGCGTTTAAATATCTGTGCTCACTGTAATAGAGCTCTGTGTATATGAGTGGTTACAGGGAACACTTTTGCATGGCATTAGCACTAACGGCCGTTATTGTTAACGCAAGGGCTTGTTACGGCTGAAAAACAGCACTTAACACTGCGGTAGTGAGCTCGGAAGATACCCGTTGTTAAGTCAATACTGGACCTTCGTGGGTCTGGGCCTAAGATAGCTAATCAGAGATGTGCCGAATGGTGCGAAAGATTCAGGCCTAGATTCACTTAAGCTGTTAAACCAGGGCAAATAACGGGATGTTGCCTAAGGGCTGTAATATAGTGCGCACGCGCGCACTGCCGTGCCCGCGTGTCAATTATAATTGGCTGTGTTAGCCAGACATTTGTATACTTGGGACGCGTGCGCACACGGCCGTGATTGGTGGCGCGGAAGACCAGAGAAAATACAAGAAAATTGTATTTTTGTGCTGCTGTCATGCGTGAGCCAATCACAGCGTGGCCTAATGCTGTGACGTCAGAGTCGTGCCCCCTAACCGCGCAGCAGTGCGTACTATATAACAAGCCTTAAACAGGAACAAACGTTATTTATGTATCTGAACACGATACATAAAGCTTGGCCCCCTGCAGACGCACTTACCAGAACTCCCTCCTACTGTCTCTGTACGTTCTACCTACCTACCAATTAGACTGTAAGCTCCTCGGGGCAGGGACTCCTCTTCCGAAATGTTACTTTTATGTCTAAAGCACTTATTCCCATGATCTGTTATTTATATTATCTGTTATTTATTTGATTGCCACATGTATTACTACTGTGAAGCGCTATGTACATTAATGGCGCTATATAAATAAAGACATACAATACAATACAATTACCCTGACGTCTTATTCACTAAAGTAATTATGTGCACGAATAACTTGAGCTCATTAGAATAACATCACTATATTTCAGGATAAAGCTGCGTGATTTCCAAGTAATGTGACGTTACTCCCAGCCAGTGGGGCAAAAACGCCCTATTTCAGGGTCTGGGTGGGAATAACTCCAGGTTCAAGTATGACTTAAATAACGTAATGTAATTTCCAGCGTTAATGTATGTATGTATGTATGTATGTATATCTTTATTTATATAGCACCATTAATGTACATAGCGATTCATAGCAGTAATACACGTGACAATCATCAAATTTAAATAAAATGTCATGAAATAACAAATAATAAAAATAACACAAGAAGGGGACAAGTGCTTCAGACATAAAAGTAACATTTAGGAAAATTAGTTCCTGCTTCGAAGAGCTTACAATCTAATTAGTTGGTAGGAAGAACGTACAGAGACAGTAACCTTAATGGACCCTAAATGACTATGGTGTGCTTATGATTACATCTCATTTGTGTATCATGCGCGTACCATTTTCACCAATAGACGTTATTTCTACCGCTTTGCTTTTTTTCGGGGGTAACTCTGGGACAGCGGTGGCGTTATTTTCTTTAGTGATTACAGCGTTATCGTTAACATGACGTTCGCGTAAAATGACATAGCCTAGTGGAGCTTAGTGAATCTGCGCCTTAGAATAATATAGAGACCTCTTCATTGCAGTGCCAGTGTATGTGATCAGTATGTGGTCTGTTTCACTATGGTTTTCTCTTTCACGCTCTTTTTTTTGCTGTCTGGCACTCTCCTCCCCTCTCCCAGATACTCCCTTTTTCTCATTTTACTCAGTTACATCATGTGCCTGTCCGCCATGTTTGATTGGAGAGGGTTCCTGTGTTGATCAGCGTGCTGCAGGGCAGCTTAGTGTAGGAATAGTTTAGTACTTGGATGCTCCAAGGGAGATGCCCAGTCGATTTCTTTGGTTCACAAAAGGCTTTTCGTAAAAAGACGGCTTCAGCTAGGGTTCGATTTGAAGTTTTGTTGCAGAGGATTTTAAATGGGGACGCTGTGTCCGCATGTGCTTGTCATTACCCAGAATGGGGATAGACAGGGTTACAGACCTGCCTGAGACGTGAATGTGCTCACATGTGATATTTTTATTTGCTGTGCAAAAATCTAACCCCAATCTAAACTATCTCAATGGTGTTTGAAGCTGTCCTTTTAATGTGGGTTCAGGTAGTAACGTTGTGTAGCAGCACTGTGAGGGTGTCCGTCATTGGGGCAACACTGAGTGCTTCAGGGTAGCTCTCAGATGCACTGAGAGCCACCGCCTTTGAGGATGGCTAGCCTAGCTTGAATCCCAGTGTTAGCTCCTTGTAACCTTGGACAAATCACTTTATCTCTTGAGCTTGAAGTTCAAAACTCTCCCAAATTCAATTCAGGCAGCTATCTCCTGCAGATGTTGATTCTTATTTCACCGCCAGCCAGGGGGAGAGCCGGGCGGGGCTGGTGAAATGAAGGGCATTGCTGCCAACAGAAATCTTGGGGCCCAAGACTAATTAAAGGTGCAGCTCCTTCCCCCCCCCCGCCCCTTCCCCCCCCCCGCCCCTTCCATCTCCCCCACCACAAGGCATACTTGTTGGTCCATGAGTGGGGAGGGGGAAATGAAATATGGGACTGGGAGGGTAGGAGATAAGGGCCCGGGGGGTGGGTAGTTATGGGCTTCAGGCAGAGGAGGGGAAGAAGAGAGGGAAGGAAGGAGAGCGATGGATGGAAGGAGAGGGTTAGGGGGGGGGAAGAGAGAAAGGGGGAGATGGATAGAGGGGGAGGGGGGGAAGAGGGAGTGAGAGGGGAGAAGAGGGAGTGAGATGGGGAAAACAGAGTGAGGGGGAAAAGAGAGTGAGAGGGAAGGGAGAGGGGGGAGAGCGGGAAGAGAGAGAGAGAGGAGGAAAAGAGGGGAATGAGAGAGAAGAGGTGACAGGGAAGAAGGGGGAGATGGGCGAAGAGAGGCAGAGGGGGGGGGAAGATAGAGGGAGAGGGGAAGAAAGAGAGGAGGAATGAGAGAGAGGGGGAATGAAATTATGAGCGGGAAATCAGAGATAGAGAGGAGGAGAGGCAAAGAGAGGGGGGAGACAGGAATAGAGAAAGTGGGGGAATGAGAGAGGGAGGGGGAACAGTGAGATAGGAAGAGAGGAGCTGCATGTACCCAAGGCCTACCTGCTGCCCTGGAGGATTGAGGGGGGCTATTCGAGGTCTGTGGAGCGAGCCTGCAGAAGGGTGTCCTTGGAGGTGCCTGTCAGGGGGATTGTATTGTATGTCTTTATTTATATAGCGCCATTAATATACATAACGCTTCACAGTAGTAACACACGGGGTAATCAAATAAATTAAATAGAACAGTACAATAGGCTGATATAATAAGCTGATGTCCCAAAATTCTATTCTGTTGCAACCAGCTTAATCACTCTTAATTAGATAATTCAGCTAGCGCTCTTGCCCTCAATAACAGTAATAATATACTGTCACAGATTTAAAAACCCATAAATATACCATGTGTAAAAGTCAGTGTCCAGTCCAATTCACAAATGGGTGATGCAGCTCCTCCAAGATGGATCCAACCCTCGGGTCCAAAGGAAACTAAAGAAAATAAGAAGGGAAAAAAAAAGGGCGCAAAACCCATAGTGTAGTATGTAAAGTTTAATGCTAAAAAAACACAGTTAAAAACACTTACAAGATGTAAGATGACATCTTGTAAGTGTTTTTAACTGTGTTTTTTAGCATTAAACTTTACATACTACACTATGGGTTTTGCGCCCTTTTTTTTTTCTTCTCCTTCCGTCACACGCACGTGCCTACTATAATCTCCGCCTTAGTGTAAATGTCCGTAGACCCCAAGATAGGTATGTATATACCATCAAGACAGAAAGGACGACATCCAACCCTTTCCATGATTATTCTGTCATTTTGTACAAATGTATCAGCATTTCAATAAAAAAAAGATTTTCAAATAAATATTTAAATTTGGGCTAGATCCTTTTCAAAACAAATCATATTTTTTTTTTTAAATATATGGTTTGAATATATAAAAAAAAAAGTTGTGGCTCTCCATTCCTCTAGTACAATCACACTATATCCATTGAATATATAGATAGATGTACAAATTACCATGGTAAATTATTAATGTGCCCATCAGTAAGTGTCCCTGTGAGTAAGGACTTAATGAGTCACCAGTCTCATGGGGAAAATTACTAAAAGATAGAGGAGGCCACAATTGGCTAAAGAGGTTAGGAAAGCAGGGACCTTTCTAGGGAAATGTGATTATTATTAATATTATAGTGGGGCACAGCTATGAAAGGTTTGAGAACTAGTGTCCTAATGATTACATTGACTGACATGTACTTGAACAGCACTCACAAACAGCACACGCTAAATGAATATGTTTTATATCATATCAATAACCAAGGGGAGTGGTCCTGATGAAAGTCCCCTCGGTATTATAATGTGTATTGGTTTTATGTGTGCTATTTTATGATTCAGGTTATGGTTGGTGACTATTTATTTAATAAGCAGACATTATACTGTCCTTAGAACTTTACGTTCCTCTAATTGTAGTGTGCACTCTTGTTCCATTGGTCACAGTGATTCGTTTTATGTTTGATGATCGTATTTAATTCACAGTGTTCTAATACCTGGACAGTAAAGTGCTGTGTACATGGCTGGTGTTGTGTAAATAGAAATACACAAACATACATGTGAGTCACCCTGTCCCTTTTGGCTCACCCCTAAGTGCCATGTAGAGGTCAGGGAGTCAGGGCACTGAGAACCAGGTTAATGAAGGAGGTACTGTTTTTAAACCTAATGGGTTATAATTATAATCTGCCTGGGAGTGCAGGAAAACATCCCCCAGACTCACTGTCTGTGACTGCAGGATGTCTAGCTCTTATAAGTGCAGGACATCCCATCTCTCAAGCTCCTTCCAAGTGAGTGCAGTACTTCTTAGCTCCCTGTGAGTGCAGTACTTCTGAACTCCTTCAGTCCATGCCTGTGAGTGCAGTACTTCTTAGCTCCCTGTGAGTGCAGTACTTCTTAGCTCCCTGTGAGTGCAGTACTTCTTAGCTCCCTGTGAGTGCAGTACTTCTGAACTCCTTCACTCCATGCCTGTGAGTGCAGGACTTCCCCACGTCATGACTGTGAGTGCAGGACTTCCCCACGTCATGCCTGTGAGTGCAGGACTTCTCCACGTCATGCCTGTGAGTGCAGGACTTCTCCACGTCATGCCTGTGAGTGCAGTACTTCTGAACTCCTTCACTCCATGCCTGCGAGTGCAGGACTTCCCCACGTCATGCCTGTGAGTGCAGGACTTCTCCACGTCATGCCTGTGAGTGCAGTACTTCTGAACTCCTTCACTCCATGCCTGCGAGTGCAGGACTTCCCGACGTCATGCCTGTGAGTGCATCACTTCCCCACTCCAAGTATGTGAGTGAAACACTTCCTCACTCCATGCCTGTGAGTGCAGCACTTCCCCACTCCATGCCTGAGAGTGCAGCACTTCCCCACTCCATGCCTGCGAGTGCAGCACTTCCTCACTCCATGCCAGTAAGTGCAGCACTTCCTCACTCCATGCCAGTGAGTGCAGCACTTCCCCACTCCATGCCTGTGAGTGCAGCACTTCCCCACTCCATGCATATGAGTGCAGAACTTCTCTACTCCATGCCTGAGAGTGCAGAACTTCCTCACTCCATGCCTGTGAGTGCAGCACTTCCACACTCCATGCCTGTGAGTGCAGCTCTTCCCCACTCAATGCCTGTGAGTAGACAATTTCCCCACTCCATGCCTGTGAGTGCAGGACTTCTCCAGTCCATGCCTGTGAGTGCAGCACTTCCCTACTCTATGCCTTTGAGTGCAGCTTCCCCACTTCATGCCTGTGAGTGCAGGACTTTCCTACTCCATGCCTGTGAGTGCAGCACTTTCCTACTCCATGCCTGTGAGTGCAGCACTTCCACACTTCATGCCTGTCAGTGCAGAACTTCAATACTTCATGCCTGTGAGTGCAGCACTTCTTCACTCCATGCCTGTGAGTGCAGCACTTCCTCACTCCATGCCTGAGTGCAGGACTACCTCACTCCATGTCTGTGAGTGCAGCACTTCCCCACATCATGCCTGTGAGTGCAGAACTTCCCCCCTTCATGCCTTCTCGACTCCATGGCTATGAGTACAAAACTCCCCCTCTCTCTGCCTGTGAGTGAAGGAACCTCCCAACTCCCTGCCTGTGAGTGCAGGACTCCCATACTCCATGCCTAGCCTGTGAGTGCTCCCTTTCTGTAGGTGCCTCTCACAGCCAACCCATCCCCCTACTAATAACCCTTCTGGAAATCAGGATATGGGACCTCCCTCTCCCAAGCCAGACATGAGCCACTAATGAGCAGCGGGTCTGGGCTCGCCTGCAAGAAGGGAATAAGGAGCATATATCACTTTATTTTATTTGAAATAAGCTAAACATAAGAGGGATTGACAGAGTAGAGCTTGAGTGAATAGGAGCCTTGTTCATTCAGCCCCTGCGTTTATTTAAAGGGGGGCTGGAGGGGGGGGGGATCTTGGACAGTGTACCAAAAAAGATTTACAAGTGTACCTGTCCATGTGTGTGCACTTTTAGTGTGTGTGTGTTTATGTGTGTGTATGTCCGTTTAACACAACTCTGACATTGTTACCCACATTTATTTTAAACACTTTTCACCTTGGGTCCTGTGAAAACGTAGCCGTTTGGGTGAAAACGTCTAATCTTTTTCTGGTTTGCAAGAAGAAAAAAAAGGTTAAAAAAAACTTGACTTCCATGGAGAAAAGCAAATCCTCAATTTACCTTCCCCATGAATGAGTAATCCTTTGCCTAGGATAAAATTGGGGGTTTTAAGTTACAATAAGATATATGTTTTTTTATTTTATTATTTCACTACAATATACTGTATGGGGGGTCACATTGTGGCTACCTCTTTGCACTGGAAAAAGGGCCACAAGATGCTAATGAATGAGGACGTTGGCTTCCTGCACAGAGAGTATTTGCTCCGTACCCCACGGTGAGGCCAACGCTTCTTGGAGTTTTTTTTGTTTTTTTTTAAATTAAAAATAGGTTTGATAAAAGAAAAAAAACAGCATTTGGCAGCAGAAGTCCCACTCAGCCCACCTCGTCTGTCCATTTTTCTGACTGTTGCAACACTTCAGACCGTATTTGATCCTTGGTTTTCTTTCATATTTGGGATAGCAGAGCTGTATGTTTTTCCCAAACAGTGTTGAATTCCCTTAATGTGTAGGCCGCTACCTTGTTGAAACCCTCTAGATCAGGGATGTCAAACTCACTTCATATGACAGCCTGATCAGATTTCATTGTACTTTAATTGTGCCATACATACCATACATTTTCAATATACGCCAACTTCTCCACATGTCTTCTCCTCTCCAACTTCTCCTTCACATGTCTCCTCCTCTCCAACTTCTCCTCCACATGTCTCCACCGCTCCAACTTCTCACCACCTTCTGCCCCACATGCTCCCCTCCTCTCCAGCTTCTCCCCTACACACCCCTCCTTGCCAGCTTCTCCCAACATTGTCCCCTCCTCTCCAGCTTCTCCCCCATGCGCTCCCCTCCTCGCCAGCTTCTCCCCACATGCTACCCTCCTCACCAGTTTCTCCCCCACATGCTCTCCTCCTCAGCTACTCCCCACATGTCTTGTCCTCTCCAGCTTCTCCCCAAAGCGCTACCTTCCTCGCCAGCTTCTCCCCACATGATCCCCTCCTCACTAGCGTCTACTTAACATACCCCCTCCTCACCAGCTTCTCCCGCACATTTCCTGTCCTCACCAGCTTCTTCCCCACATGCTCCCCTCCTCTCCAGCTTCTCAACCACATGCTTCCCTCCTCACCACCTTCAACCCCACATGGACCCCTCCTCTCCAGCTTCTCCCCCACACACACCCCTCCTCACCAGCTTCTCCTTAACATGCTCCCCTACATACTCTTCTCCTCCCCTGCTCTCGTGTTACTCTCCCCCCACTCTCCTACTCCTTCCCCTCACTCTTAGGCCGCGCTTATAGTGCCGGCGACGTCGCCCGAAAACAAATGCATTGCCGCCGCGTGCGCTTATAGTGCGCGCGACAGAGCAACGTTGCGAAAACTGGTAGCCGACAAAATTAGATTTTTCAAGGGCTGTCGCCTCATGTGACGGCCCTTGAAGCAATCAAATGGCCGGAAACCTGCGCCGCCGCCTGGCGAAATATAACTTTCGCCTGTGGCGACGGGTGACGTCACCCGTCGTGTCGCCGTCACAATTGACGGCACTATACGCGCGGCCTTACTTCCCTCCCTCACTCTCTTACTCTCCCCCCTGACTCTCCCTCCCCCTCGCTCTCACTCTCCCCCCACTTACTCTCTACCCTGCACTATACACTGACACAGAGTATAACCTGACCGAACTATACACTGACAGAACAATGGAAAAGAACAAAAAGCGCTACAATCTACAATTACTCAAAATGTATTAAAAAGTGTTAATACACAATATACAAAAAACACAATATAATATAGTGGAGAGAGGTGGTCTCCGTGATAATTATACTTTCCCTATTCTTTGCTGCCAAAAGGTCTACGACCCTACAGGTGCCGAGAGAATTCACACGATGTAGAAAATGACCTAGGCGCACAAGAAGGGAGAGAGAAGAGAGGGGGGGGGGACCCCATAGAGTAGTATGTCTGTGTAGTTGAGAATAAAATGCTTAGATTGCACATACACAAAGATGAGGATATTCAAGCATTTATCCAACATTAAGGATCAAGAACACTCTCAGGGATGTTATTCTTACGGGTCTTTATCAGCCCTATCTTCTGATTCTTCCACGGGTAAATCTGGATCCTTAGAATACTGGAACTTTCAAATCCTCCCAGTCCCAATTGATCTCCCAATTAGATTAGTAGACAAAAACGGATAGTATCATACTATATAATATAAGAAAAACACCTAAATAGGTGTAATAAAAACTTACTTTCCAGTGAAAAATAAAAGGAGCAAGATCAATATATCACAATGAATAATCACACAGTCTTATATTGCACAATGGCAGTTGGAGGATGTCCCAAAATCTCCTGATAATACTCTGACACACCTAACCCGTGTTGGGTGTCTTAATTGGAGATAGATACAGTAGACTAACCAATCAGTCTCATATAGCAAAGTTCGTCAAGATATGTAACAGTCCCATATACTGATGATGATATTTTCTCACCACTGTGGTTTTCTCTGAGGGGTAGTTACCCAGAACAATACCTGACCACACTATACACTGACAGAGTATATAACCTGACGAAACTATACATTGACACAGAATATAACCTGACCGCACTATACACTCACACAAAGTATAACAAAACTACACTATTCACTGACACTGAGTATAAAGTCAAGATATACTCAATGTACATAAGGTGCAGTTAGGTTATACTTGATGTCACTGGATAGTGCAGTCTGACACAGCACTGGCCCTGGGCGTCCTTCTCCTCCTTCGGCTGCCCCAGCCTCACTCTTTAAAAGAGGGTGGGGATGATAGAGGGTTACACACAAGGAGAGAGGGTGAAACATGGAGTGGAGAGGAAGCAGTGGGTGACACATAGGGGGAAGCATTGGGTGACACATGGGGGGAAGCAGTGGGTGACACATAGGGGGAAGCACTGGGTGACACATGGGGGGAAGCACTGGGTGACACATGGGGGGAAGCACTGGGTGACACATGGGGGGAAGCAGTGGGTGACACATGGGGGGCAGCAGTGGCTGACACATGGGGGGAAGCAGTGGGTGACACATGGGGGAAGCATTGGGCGACACATGGGGGAAGCAGTGGGTGACACATGGTGAAGCAGTGGGTGAGACATGGGGGAAGCAGTGGGTGACATGAGGGGAAGTGGTGGGTGACACATGGGGGGAAGCAGTGGGTGACACATGGGTGGAAGCAGTGGGTGACACATGGGGAAGCAGTGGGTGACACATGGGTGGAAGAAGTGGGTGACACTTGGGGAGGTAAGCAGAGGGTGACATGGGGGAAGCAGTGGGTGACAAGGGGAGGAAGCAGTGGGTGACACATGGGGGGAAGCAGTGGGTGACATGGGGGGAAGCAGTGGGTGACACATTGGGGGAAGTAGTGGGTGACACATGGGGAAGCAGTGGGTGACACATGGGGAAGCAGTGGGTGACACATGGGGAAGCAGTGGGTGACACATGGGTGGAAGAAGTGGGTGACACATGGGGAGGTAAGCAGAGGGTGACATGGGGGAAGCAGTGGGTGACACGGGAAGGAAGCAGTGGGTGACACATGGGGGAAGCAGTGGGTGACATGGGGGGGAAGCAGTGGGTGACACATTGGGGGAAGTAGTGGGTGACACATGGGGGGCAGCAGAGGGTGACATGGGGGGAAAGTGGGTGACACATGGGAAAAGCAGTGGGTGACACATGGGGGGGAAGCAGTGGGTGACATGTGGGGAAGTAGTGGGTGACACATGGGGGGAAGCAGTGGGTGACACATGGGGAGGTAAGCAGAGGGCGACATGGGGGAAGCAGTGGGTGACACATGGGGAGGTAAGCAGAGGGTGACATGGGGGAAGCAGTGGGTGACACATGGGGAGGTAAGCAGAGGGTGGCATGGGGGAAGCAGTGGGTGACACATGGGGAGGTAAGCAGAGGGTGGCATGGGGGAAGCAGTGGGTGACACATGGCGGGAAGCAGTGGGGGACACATGGGGGAAGCAGTGGGTGACACATGGCGGGAAGCAGTGGGGGACACATGGGGGAAGCAGTGGGTGACACATGGGGGGAAGCAGTAGGTGACATGGGGGAAGCAGTGGGTGATACATGGGTTGACGCAGCGAGAGACACGGGGTAAGCAGTGGATGACACATAGGTTGACGCAGCGAGAGACACATGGGGAAGCAGTGGGTGACACATGGGGGAAGCATTGGACGACACATGGGGGAAGCAGTGGGTGACACATGGGGAAGCAGTGGGTGAGACATGGGGGAAGCAGTGGGTGACATGAGGGGAAGTGGTGGGTGACACATGGGGGGAAGCAGTGGGTGACATGAGGGGAAGTGGTGGGTGACACATGGGTGGAAGCAGAGGGTGACACATGGGGGGAAGCAGTGGGTGACACATGGGGAAGCAGTGGGTGACACATGGGTGGAAGAAGTGGGTGACACATGGGGAGGTAAGCAGATGGTGACATGGGGGAAGCAGTGGGTGACACGGGGAGGAAGCAGTGGGTGACACATGGGGGGAAGCAGTGGGTGACATGGAGGGAAGCAGTGGGTGACACATTGGGGGAAGTAGTGGGTGACACATGGGGAAGCAGTGGGTGACACATGGGGAAGCAGTGGGTGACACATGGGGAAGCAGTGGGTGACACATGGGTGGAAGAAGTGGGTGATACATGGGGAGGTAAGCAGAGGGTGACATGGGGGAAGCAGTGGGTGACACGGGGAGGAAGCAGTGGGTGACACATGGGGGGAAGCAGTGGGTGACATGGGGGGAAGCAGTGGGTGACACATTGGGGGAAGTAGTGGGTGACACATGGGGGGCAGCAGAGGGTGACATGGGGGGAAAGTGGGTGACACATGGGGAGGTAAGCAGAGGGTGACATGGGGGAAGCAGTGGGTGACACATGGGGAGGTAAGCAGAGGGTGACATGGGGGAAGCAGTGGGTGACAAATGGGGAGGTAAGCAGAGGGTGGCATGGGGGAAGCAGTGGGTGACACATGGCGGGAAGCAGTGGAGGACACATGGGGGAAGCAGTGGGTGACACATGGCGGGAAGCAGTGGGGGACACATGGGGGAAGCAGTGGGTGACACATGGGGGGAAGCAGTGGGTGACATGGGGGGAAGCAGTGGGTGACACATGGGTTGACGCAGCGAGAGACACGGGGTAAGCAGTGGGTGACACATGGGTTGACGCAGCGAGAGACACATGGGGGAAGCAGTGGGTGACACATGGGGGGGAAGCAGTGGGTGACATGGGGGGAAGCAGTGGGTTACACATGGGGAGAAGCAGTGGGGGACACATGGGGGAAGCAGTGGGTGACACATGGGGGGGGAAGCAGTGGGTAACACATGTTGTGAAGCAGTGGGTGACACATGGGGGGGAAGCAGTGGGTAACACATGTTGTGAAGCAGTGGGTGACACATGGGTTGACGCAGCGAGAGACACAAAGGGTAAGCAGTGGGTGACATGTATGGACATGGGAAAAGTGAAAAGCAAATATATCAAAACGTGGCGCTCAAAAATTATATATACAAGTATAATAAATTAGAAAAAATGTGATACTTAATACAAACATAAATGGATGCTGCTTAACACAGTGTGGGGTCGTTCTCTCGATCCCGTGGACAGTGAAGGGGTGAAGATCATCGGGAAGCGCAAGACCATGTAAAACAGAAGAAAATTCCCTGATGGTGCAGTATTGTGATTGATGTGTAAATTAATATTCAAGTTGCAGTGTGCTAAATACTCACAAGTGTAGAGTGAGTATTGTTCCTATAATGGTATCTTTTAAATGACAGCCCGTCGGACCTTCAAACAGGTGAGTGGAGTGGTAAGTGCTGGAGACCTTAAATGAATAACATAAGAACGGACATAGTGCAGACTGTATAAAAATCTCTTTAAAAGTAAGTGTATGTGCAATGCACTCACATGGTATAAAAAGAGTATAAGCGTTTAGATCACACAGATCGGATCTCAGCAATGTTACAGCTGTTCTCTCAGTCCCCCCTCCGCCTCGGCGTGCGTGTCACTGGTGCGTCTCACCCAAACCGAGACTCCTGAAGAAACCGCAATACGGAGAAACGCGTAGAGTGATGCTGACGAGTGAAGATTCCCACAGGATCGGAGTCCCCCATAGCAGATGACGTCAATTCCGGTTTCCGGTTTGGGTGAGACGCACCAGTGACACGCACGCCGAGGCGGAGGGGGGACTGAGAGAACAGCTGTAACATTGCTGAGATCCGACCTGTGTGATCTAAACGCTTATACTCTTTTTATACCATGTGAGTGCATTGCACATACACTTACTTTTAAAGAGATTTTTATACAGTCTGCACTATGTCCGTTCTTATGTTATTCATTTAAGGTCTCCAGCACTTACCACTCCACTCACCTGTTTGAAGGTCCGACGGGCTGTCATTTAAAAGATACCTTTATAGGAACAATACTCACTCTACACTTGTGAGTATTTAGCACACTGCACCTTGAATATTAATTTACACATCAATCACAATACTGCACCATCAGGGAATTTTCTTATGTATGGACATGGAACAGGGTATGACATATGTGGGGATCAGTGGGTGGCATGTGGGGTGGGAGGCCTTCATGGGGTTGGGCCTCTGCGGCACATTTATTTTTTGTCGGCTGGGGGGGATCCAAATTGGCCAGAACACGATTCTTCTTGGGGAGGGGGAGGGGGAGGGAGAATGCCTCTGTTCCATTGCTTTTCTTCTCTTCACGTGGCTCTTTGTTCCCATACAGTTGCATTTCAATGTTGCTGGGCGGTACAGTGCTACAGTATGGGGGAAGGGGGATATTTTAGGTAGGACATTTTAGATTTTACAGCGGACCTTGCCCTCTTAAGACCTTGTCCTAGGTACACTTCTGCCTTCCTTTTAAAAGCATCATTATTTTGGAGGGGATAATTAGTGTTATTGTTTATCTGTAAAGCACGAACATATTCCTCAGTGCAGTACAACGGGGGTAGAGTTATTACATATTACATAAACAGAACGACATACCAAATAAGGACAAACAAGCACAAACAGATACAGAAGGTAATGTGGACCCTATCTGGGGCAGCTTTGGAGTTTGCGTCCACTCCTGTCATCTATGAACCTTGAGTCACTGGTTCATGCCTTTGTGTCTGTGCTGATGGGCTACGGGAACTCCTTAAATGCAAGCCGGCCAGTGTGCCTGATGCAGACGCTCCAGCTGGTGCAGAACGCTGCAGCTCGGATGCTGAGACGTGTTTTTCGCATTGATCATATCAAATCAAATAAGCTTTATTGGCATATTGAAAGAGCATTTCAGTATTGCCAAAGCGTGAATAATCGGGGGTAGGGTACAATGATTACACATTACATGAATATAGGGGGTAGGGTATAATGATTGCACGGTGCATGGGTAAGTCACACACAGGGATGTGGGGGATAGTGGGCACCTCTCAGCCTGTGACAGGTGTTTATATAGTGTGCAGACAGTTCTGCTGTGGTTTCATCCCATCCTGCGTGACCCACACTGGATTCCAGTGATGTTCCAGGTTCGGTTCAAATTGGCCGTAATGGCCTTTAAAACCTTGCAAGGCCGAGGGCCTGCCTATCTGCAGCCTCGTGTGAAGCCGCGGAGGGATACTGGCTATGATCTCAGGTCCTCAGGGGGAATCCGCCGTACCAAGGTTACTGCACACTATGCTGGGTGAGCGGCCTTCTCGTGTGCAGCTTCAGAGGTCTGGAACCCGCTACAGCCAGAGCTCAGGCGTATACCTGCCTTACCACTGTTTCAGGGCTCGGTGTAAGACTTACCTCTAATTTCTGGCTTTTCCTGCCTAACAAAACAATTGCTTATCATTTTAATTTGTTTAGCAGCAATGTATTGCAATGCCCCCTTAATTGGAAATGTGTTTTTACTCCAAAAATAAATGATGGTGTGAGAGTTTACAATCCAGAAAGTATAAGGGGCAATGTTGACACCAAAGGTAAGGTGGTTGCTCGCTGCGGGACGGAGTTTGCCTCAGGGTGGAGTATGGTCCAGCCCGACAGCTGATCTCATTAATGTGTGGGTGTGAGGAAGTTGGGGGGTGTTAGTGTGGAGTTTGGATTAAATACAACAGCATCCAAAATTGCTCAAACAAATGTGTTGATGTAGAAATGTCGGTTCGGGAGAAAACCTGACAAAAACTTGGGAATGCTGAATTACGGCTCTGCCATACAACCCTGCCTCCTTTGGTTCATCATGAAATTACAAATCATTTCACATGTATTTTATGTTATATTATTTTAACAAGCAGCAGTTCCTAAAACCTGCCGCCGCCCCCTCCCCCGTCGCCGGACCACCCTTTTTAAAAAAAAAAATGTATTATTATAATGGGAAAAAGGGGGTCGGGGGGATCCCTGGAGCTGAAATCCACGAATTTCAGCTCGGGAAACCCCGATTCAGTTCCCGAGATACTTACCGGTGACGGTAGCGCCAGTAGCCACGTGGGCCAATAGGAACTACAATGGATGACGTTGCAGCTTCCTATTGACCAGCATCACGCAGGGGTTTAAACCTCCATTTTGTTTCCCCTGGAGGGGACAGGAATGCGCTACCTTCAGCAGTAAGTTCCAGGAACGGGGGGCAGCTGCTCCTTTAAATTCATGGGTTTTAAACCTTGAAATGTTCCCGGGAAATCCTGTTAAATTGATTCTAGAACAGCGTTGTTGTAGGACTAGTGATATCATTATAAACACAAGAGGAAGTTTGGTTTGGGGCCTGTGTCCATTCATATCTCTGTGTTTGTTTTTCCATCCGTGTGTATGGGAACATGTTTGCCTGTGCCTCCATATGTGTCCGTTTGTATGTATGTCTGTGTGTGTACATATAAAATGACTGTATATTTGTAGGAATATACTTGTGTGACCCTCCATAACTGTCTGTCAGTTTGTCTCTGTGCTGGAATAGCAGTTGATGCTTCAGGATGAATAAACCTTACGGCTTACTAAGAATATACTGTATTAATATTTATAAGAATGTACTGTATTAATATTACTAAGAATATACTGTATTATTTATTTATTTATAACATGTTTTACCAGGAAGTAATACATTGAGCGTTATCTCTCGTTTTCAAGTATGTCCTGGGCACAGAGTTATGATGACAAATACATAGTTTAAGTGAATAGGGTTATACATTATATACAAAACATTGCATGCACAGTTAAAGATCATATATGTTATAGGTGTATGTAATAGTTACAGAAGAGATTGAAATTTGAGACAGCCTTAGTTTTTAAAGAACTTACACTGGTGGCGGCTGTGAGAGTCTCCGATAGATTGTTCCAGTTTTGGGGGGCACGGTAAGAGAAGGAGGAGCGGTCGGATACTTTGCTGAACCGTGGGACCATGAACAGTCTTTTGGAGTCAGATCTCAGTTGATAAGTGCTGCATGTGGTAGGGGTGAGGAGCTTGTTCAGGTAGACGGGAAGCTTGCACAGAAAGTATTTGAAGGCAAGACAGGAAAGGTGAACTTTGTGCCTAGAATCAAGTGATGACCAATCTAATTCTTTGAGCATTTCGCAGTGATGTGTGTTGTAGTTGCATTGGATGATAAAACGGCATATTGAATTGTAGAGGGTATCAAGTTTGCTAAGGTGTGTTTGGAGTGCCGTGCCATATACTATGTCCCCATAGTCTACAATTGGCATTAGCATCTTCTGTGCGATGCCCTTTCTACCCAGCAGACTTAGGAAGGATTTGTTCCTATAAAGTACACCTAGTTTGGCATAGGTTTTGGATGTCAGGGTATCAATGTGCATTCCAAATGTGAAATGGGAGTCAAACCATATGCCCACGTACTTAAAACTAGTAACAAAGGCTAGGATGGAATTAGCGTTAGTTCTGATCTGGAGCTCATTCATTGGAAGCTTTAGAAATTTAGTCTTGGTCCCAAATACCATTGTTATAGTCTTGTCAGTGTTTAAAAACAGTTTATTTTGGGAAATCCAATTTTCAAGTCTCAAAAAGTCAGAATGAAGTACGTGTTCAAGGTCGGAGAGGCTATGGCTGTGTGCATATAGGATTGTGTCATCTGCATACATGTGTATTGAAGCTCCCTTACAAGCTATAGGAAGATCATTGATGAACACTGAGAAGAGTATGGGTCCTAGAACAGAGCCTTGCGGGACACCTCAGGTGATATCCAAGGGGTTGGAGTTAGAGCATGAGATAGACACATGTTGGGATCTACCTGATATGTAGGAATGAAACCAGTTTAAAGCATGTTCCCAATTCCAGAGCACAGGCGTTTGTTTAGCAATATAACATGATCAACAGTATCAAAAGCCTTTGCAAAATCTAGGAATATTGCACCAGTAAGTTGTCCCAGTTCCGTTCCACACCAGATCTCATTACAATCTTTTAGGAGGGTAGTTACCGTGGAGTGTTTGGGGCGAAAGCCAGATTGGAATTGGCTAGGGAAATTTGTCTTGGTATAGTAATCGCTTAATTGGGAGTGAACATATTTTCCCATGATTTTGCATAGTATTGGGAGAAGAGAGATTGGCCTGTAGTTTTAGACAGTGTTTTCGTCCCCACTTTTGATGATTGGGACAACTCTGGCAGTTTTCCACGTCTTAGAGATATGGCCTGCAGACAGAATAAAGTTTATTAGGGAAGCAAGCGGTTTGGCAATGGCTGGGGCACCAAGTCGTAGGAATTTAGATTGCAGTAGCTCAGGTTCACATTGACCACTTAATTTTAATTTGAGGAGCACTTGTGTAATCTCCTCTTCAGATACTGGGACAAATTCTAAATTGTGGGCAGTGTTGGGAGGGTGGGGCTATAGGGGTGCTTCCAGAATGAGGTTCATGTTTGTAGTTCGGGTTGTGTTTCACTAATAAACTAGTAGCACACCCCACAAAGTATTCATTGAATGTATTTGCAATGTCAGTGGGGTTTGTCAGAGTAATATGATATTACATGGTGGTTGATGGCTAGAAGGCTGGAATATATTGTTGATATGACCTTCCAGAAGTTAGGTGGATTTGATGTATTTTGGTGAAGATTGTCAGAATAATATTGTGCTTTTGTGTGTCTTGTTTGTCTTGTGCACATTTTCCACAGGCATCTGTAGTTGGTAAGATCCTTGGTAGTGCCAGTTACTTTGTAGCTTTTCCATAAAGCATCCCTAAGATGGTAGAGCAATATAAGGTTGGTTGTAACCCACGGAAGGTGGGCCCCCGGTACTCTTTGCGTAGTGGAGCATGGGTGTCACAGAGTTTTAAGAACTCGGATTGGAAATAGTCGAGTGTGGAACTAAGTCGATTCTGTACCAAGGGCAGCTGGTAAGATCAGCCAGAAACTGTTGTGAGTTAAAGTTTCTAAATGTTCTAGTGAGGAGAACTTTAGGGCTTGATTGGGGTGGTCTGATTTTCCTTACACAATACACTATTGCAGCGGTGCACACTTTTTGAGCTGTGGCCCCCTCCCCGGGAGCCACAGCGTTCTTGCCCCCCCCTTCCCATTGGCTCAGCGTCAAATGACGTCGCTGGTCATGTGACCCCACCGCATCATTTGACACGTGGCCATGGCGACGCGTGACATCACATGACCCCGCGGTGTCATTTGACGCCGCGTTGCCATGGCGACGCGTCGCTGAAGACCCAGCTGGCAGCAGGTAAGTGAGTTACAGAGGCCTCACGCCTCCCCCGTGAAGAGCGCGGGGCCTCTGTAACCGGCCGCGCCCCCCCTACAAATTCTCCCGCCCCCGCTGGGGGGCGCGCCTTCCAGTTTGCGCACCTCTGCAACTGTCAAGTAGGATGCCAGAGGATTGGATTCTGCTGCGATTAGAGGAGATAATCCAGTCTAGCAAGGAATGGTTGTGAGATTTTAGGTTTGTCCATGTGGGTTGGGAAATTAGTTGTGTTAGGTTAAGTGACTTGAGTTGTACCTGAATTTTCTTGTTTTTTGGCTCGAGCCAATTGTAGTTGAAATCCCCAAGAACTAGAAGCTCATTCTTCTCATTCAGAGAGGAAATTGAGCCAAGAAACTGGATGGTATCTCTTCTGGAACCAGGGTCACATGTAGGATGTGAATGACTCCAGTGGTTTAACTCATCCCCCTTTGAAAGCATACAAAGTCTTTCTATTTTCTTCAACTTTATTGGGGGAGTCAACAGAAATATAAAAGGTACTTGCTGATGGTGGTATGTAGTGAGAGAGTGCTTCTCTTGATGAAGGTGCCTTGGTATGGGGGGAAGGTAAAAAAGGATGGCCTTGCAGGGGGTGGAATGGAGGTGGAATGTACTCACAAAGCCAGCTTGATGGGAAAAGAAAAACACTTTCCTGTGGCAGGCAGGAACAGTCTAAGGACCGCTAGAACTGCCAGAAAGACAGGGGAGCGAGCAGGACTAAACCAACCTTCTGGCTATGAAGATTGGAAGGTTGCCAGGGCAACCAACTAGGGCTATGTAAAGGGCATGTGTAGCAATAATGTTGCATGTCACACAGGCAGCTAGCTGCTGGAACAGGAGAAAAACATGCAGCTTATCTAGAGATAAAGTTTACTTGAAAGCTGCAAAGGGACACAGAAAATGTGTAATCCTGTTCCAGGACAGTATCAGTCAGGGATTGTAGGGGTGCTTTAGGGGGAGGCAGATTTTGCCAACTAGGATTTCAAAAGAGGGTGGGCTTGGGGGACAATTTAGCAGCGTAAATGTTAAGGTGTCTGCAATATAAAATAACACCCCTCCTCTCTTTGACCTGTCTTTCCTAGAAATGGAGTATCCCTGAATGGCGATAGTTGCATCAAAGGTTTTAGGGGTTAGCCATGTTTCTGTGAGAACAATGGCTTTGGGTTTATGCATAAGGCACCATTCCCTTAGTTCAACCAGTTTGGGCAGCAGGCTCCGGATATTTATATGGGTGACAGATAGACCTTTTTGGAATTTGAAAGGGGTATTCTCCGGGGTATGGGACAGAGTTGAAAAGGAAGGGCCTGGGTTAAGTTCAATATCACTTGCTAAAGAGAATAACAGTATACATAGAAATTTGAGTATTTGTTTGCAAGTTGTAAATGTGTGATGTTTGCCATTAGTATGAGCGGTGGTTGGAGTGCTGGCTTTCAGAGTTCTCCACCAACATTCAGTAGATAGTGCAAGGCTTTTGAGTAAGCCAGGGTGTTTGATGATATTGGGTGTGGGCCAGGAGGACGAGTTTATAGTGGATAGGTAGAGTAACATTTCCATGAAGTCACAATAAAGAACAGTATTTTTAATATTACTAAGAATATACTGTACTAACATTACTAAGAATATACTGTAATAACATTACTAAGAATATACTGTATTAATATCACTAAGAATATAACATGACAGGGGCAGTGAAATGGTAAAAAGTAAGGAATGAAGGCGCAGGACACGCTTGTTAAACTTTGATGTAGCGTTTAGTTTCGTTTGATTATCAAGGACTGTGGTAGACCAGGGGTGCTCAACTCCCGTTCTGAAGCTCTCCCCCTCCAACAGGTTAGGTTTTCAGGATACCCCTGCTTCAGCACAGGTGGCTCAATCAGTCCCAGCTTCAGCACCACAGGTGGCTCAATCAGAGGCTCAGTCTTTGACTGAGCCTCTGTGCTGAAGCTGGGACTGATTAAGCCACCTGTTGGGGCGTCCTGACCTGTTGGGCGGGCTTGAGGACTGGAGTTGATCCCCCTTTAGTAGACATCTTTAGTAGAGATTGGAAGAGCCTGCATACAGACCAAGGCATAAATAAAAGTGCGTGCCCTGGTAGGTGGGTATGTACCTATGTTATTGACATTGCCCATTATTCAGTAAACTGTGATAACACTGCTCAGAAATCCCTATTTACTTCAATCAAGCTTTCGGTGTGATAGCGCCACACCGGCGCTACCGCCGTTAACAGAATTAGAACCGTATTCACCTTAGCGTTGGAAGTTTCTACCTTCCATTTTCCATCGCATTAAAAACCTGAACGAATTGTCATCTTGAAAAAATGTTTCTTTCCACCAGTGACATCCTTTGGTTATGCCAAGTTTTCTTTTCTCTCTTCGAAATTGAGTGAGTGAATCAATCGCGGGTAAATACCCTAACGGAATATATTTTACAGACAAGCTATCGAGAGCAACGCTGTGTTCATTTTTAGGGAATCAAGCAAAAACTAGATTCTTAATGCCAATCCCTGAAAACCTTTTGTCCTGTAAAACCCCAGCCAAAAAGACTCACTTCCAGTAACAGAAACAAACTACCCCCCCATCCCCCGGCGCAGGCAGGGAACGGAGGCGCTATGTGATGCGCATATCTGAAGTGGCTTACACAGATAAAGGTACAGGCAGTCCTCGTTTTACAACGCTTCGCTTTACAACGCATGGCTTATCCAACGCTGTGCAATGCATACCTATGTTCATTTTTACAACGCCAAAACGTCTTATCCAACGCTCTTACGACGCTTTGCAACGTTGTGTATGTGTATATATATATATACACATACACAGTGTTCGACAAACCTATACATTTGCACGCCCCATGCGAGTGGATTTAACATCGTGGCGAGCTCCTATTGGCCCAAGCAACACACGTTTGGTACTAGGTGGCGAGTAGATTTTTTTGTTCGGCGAGTAGATTTTTTGGTGATTTGTCGACCACTGCACATACACATAAACAACGTTGCAAAGCGTCGTAAGAGCGTATATATATAATATTATACTATATAATATTATATTATACTATATAATATATTATTTATTATGTTTTATTATATATATATATACAGTGGTTGACAAATCACCAAAAAATCTACTCGCCACACAAAAAAATCTACTCGCCACCTAGTACCAAACGTGTGCTGCTTGGGCCAATATTTACTCGCCCGGGGGTTAAATCCACTCGCCCGGGGCGAGTAAATGTATAGGTTTGTCGAACACTGTATATATATAATACAGTATATACACTATATAATTTATGTGTGTGCTGCATATCTTATTGCCTGCATAAAATATTTGGTGTATTTTAGTGTTAAAAATGCCTTCAGGAACGGAACCTTTCATTTAAACAGTGTTCCTATGGGAAAACGTGTTTCGCTTTACAACGTTTCGCTATCCAACGCCATTTTGAGTAACACATTGTGTCGGACAACCGAGGACTGCCTGTACGTTATTACTCCACATTGGAGATGAAGATTTATACTGACTTCCTCTGTCACAAGTTATACGCTTTCTTCCACGATGGCGTGCCATAATGATTTGTCGGTGACTGCGTTTTTTCATTGTAGCCATGAAACTCCTCCGGCCCATGAATATTGGACACTGATCCTTAGGCTGAGCTTATAGTGCCGGAGACACGACGTCGCCCGAAACAAATGTTTTGCCACCGTCGCGCGCGCTTATAGTAAGCGCGACGGCAGCGATGCGAAATTTGGAAGCCAGTCAAATTTGATTTTTCAGAGGCTGTCGCCACATGTGACAGCCTCTGAACCAATCAATGACCTGGTCGCCCGTGACATCGCCGCAAAGCGAATTACAACTTTCGCTAGCGGCGACGGGTGACATCACTTGTCGCGTCGCCGTCGTGCCCACTATAAGCGCATCCTTAGAGGTGCTGAAATGAGTCCGTAATGTGAATGTCCATGGGGAGGGTCAGCCAAGCTCGCTTCATATTGATTCACTTATGGCTGCGATTTCTGACTGTAGTAGAGTGATCTCATTGATGTCAGTGGGGACAACTGATGTTTATAGGACAGTGATCCAGACTTGTGAGATGGTCAGCGCTGGCATGGGATGCGTACGCGAGAGGTCTGAGAGTGATCGAAATGAGAGTGACGTCCTTACAATATGTGTGAGCTGATACGTGCGGTCAGAGGCTAAACCACATAATGGAATTGAGATGAAAGAACTATTCGAGGGCAATTAGCAATCAAAAGGGAGCTGTTTAAAAGTCAGTGCTCAGATATATCTTCCCTTTGGGAAATATATATATAGTTCAACATGAACCTGATCGAGTAGGCCAACCTAACTTATCCAAGCCTTGTCTCTTTAGTTCCTCCTGTCAGTGAAACACGACAGTAATAGGAGTCGTTTGACATCTTCTCACACCCTGACTAGACGAGCAAGCTCCTCTCTCTGCAATCTTGTCACACACCCTCTTGCTGTGTCACTCACTTGTTTAAGGCAGGGTTGCTAAATTCCAGTCCTCAAGCCCCACCCCCAAACAGGTCAGCTTTGCAGGATACCCCTGCTTCAGCACAAGTGGCTCAATCAGAACCTGCTTCAACACAGATGGCACAATCATTAAGCCACCTCTGCGTGACGCTGGGATATCCTGAAAACCTGTCCTGTTGGGGTGGGCTTGAGGACTGGAGTTGAGCACCCATGCTCTAAGAGATTTGTCCTCTCACCTTATCTCTGGTGATAACTCCTCTCTCTCTGCGGGGTTTTTGGAGTCACATAAACTTCTCACGCAATCCCTTTTACTGCGAAAGACCAATGCATGGTTTAAGTCATCACCCTAGTCAACTTTGTTTTTATTAGTTGAAGTACTGATTTCTAACTAGTGTTACTGTTGAAGACTATGGGGCCTACTCACTAAACTTCGATAAGTGACTTATCGAGCATTTTGGGCACTTCTCGAACGAGTTTGCCGGTGTAGCTATTCAGAAAGCTCCGATAACTTGCCAAACTCGCCGAGGAGTTTTTCTTCCCGATCGGCAGCGCTCCCGCTCAGGCAAACCGAGCGGGAGCACAAAAAATGCGGAAACTCGCATTTCTTGGGATATCACGCTAGTCAGGTAGCTTCGATATGCACATCGCGGCAGCAACTCACAGGTTCTGATCTCATTGGATCCGCGATGTGACTTAGAAGAAAAAATGTATTTTTACTGCATGGGATTGGAGCCAGGAGTCTCCGGAGCTGACACGCATTAATACCAGCTCCGGAGACCCCCTGCTTCCATTCTATGTAATACAAATACATTTACACGCAGCTTCATCACGTAGCTAATCGCTGCTAAGGTAATGAAGGGGTTAAATACCAGTGCCCCGTTTATTGGTGGTAGAGGGGGTGGGTGAAGGTGGTATTTGGCCTGTGGTGTGTGTTTATGCCTACCAGGTGGGTAGCGGGAGGGGTTCACCCCTTTATTACTGTAGTGGTTATCACCGCTATGGTAGTGAAGGGGTTAACTCCTCCCGCAACCTTCCCAGAAGGCCTAACCACCCACCCTGGGGAAACTACCCCCTTCACCCACCCCCTCTACCCCCAAGAAACCAGGTCATCCGGCTTAACCCCTTCATTACCTTAGCGGCTTGCTGCTACGGTACTGAAGCTGTTTTTATTTAGTTTTAATAACACAGTACAGGCATACCCCGCATTAACGTACGCAATGGGACCGGAGAATGTATGTAATGCGAAAATGTACTTAAAGTGAAGCACTACCTTTTCCCACTTATCGATGCATGTACTGTACTGCAATCGTTATATACGGGCATAACTGATGTAAATAACGCATTTGTAACAGGCTCTATAGTCTCCCCGCTTGCGCACAGCTTCATTACAGGTAGGGAGCCGGTATTGCTGTTCAGGACATGCTGACAGGCGCATGCGTGAGCTGCCGTTTGCCTATTGGGCGATATGTACTTACTCGCGAGTGTACTTAAAGTGAGTGTACTTAAAGCGGGGTATGCCAGCGGGGTATGCCTGTATTGAGGCAGGGGGTCTCCTGAGCGGAACCGCATTAATTTCAGCCTCGTGAACACCCTGTTTCCCGAGTTACAGGCCCCGGAATGGGGTGCCGGTATCTCCCAGGTATAAAGCAGTGGTGAGGCAGAATGGGGCAGTGTTGAAGGAGCAGCAGGATGTAAAGCAGGGCTGCACAACATACGACCCGCGGGCCGCATGCGGCCCGCCTGGCCTCTCTGTGTGGCCCGCGATGACTCCGGCCGAGCGCCTGTTAGTTAATTAAATAAATTAAAAAATTTAAAAAAAAAAAGTTTTAAAGAAAATAGTTTAAAAAAATGGCGGCGATCCCCCCCCCCCTTCCCCCTCCGGGCTGGGGGTGGGTGGGAGTGAAAAACGGGCTGGGGGTGGGTGGGAGTGAAAAACGGGCTGGGGGTGGGTGGGAGTGAAAAACGGGCTGGGGGTGGGTGGGAGTGAAAAACGGTTTGGGGGGGGGGGAATGAAAAACGGGCTGGGGGGGTGGTAGTGAAAAACAGTCTGATGGTGGGGGGGGGGCAAATGGTCTGCTGTGGTGTGGGGCAAACAGAGTGGTGTGGTGGGGGGAGACGGGATGGGGGAGAGAAAGGAGGCAGGGGGGGGAGAAGGGGGAGAGAGAGGAGGCAGAAGGGGGAGAAGGGAGAGAGAGGGGGGAGAAGGGAGAGGGGGGGAGAAGGGAGAGAGAGATGGGAGAAGGGAGAGAGAGGGGGCAGAAGGGAGAGAGGGGGCAGAAGGGAGAGGAGGGCAGAAGGGAGAGAGGGGGGGGCAAATGGTCTGCTGTGGTGTGGGGCAAACAGAGTGGTGTGGTGGGGGAGAAGGGATGGGGGAGAGAGAGGAGGCAGGGGGGGAGAAGGGGGAGAGAGAGGAGGCAGAAGGGGGAGAGAGGGGGGAGAAGGGAGAGAGAGGGGGGAGAAGGGAGAGAGAGGGGGCAGAAGGGAGAGAGGGGGGCAGAAGGGAGAGAGAGGGCAGAAGGGAGAGAGAGGGCAGAAGGGAGAGGAGGGCAGAAGGGAGAGAGGAGGGGAGAAGGGAGGGAGAAGGGAGAGAGGGGGGAGAAGGGAGAGAGGGGGGGAGAAGGGAGAGAGAGGGGGGCAGAAGGGAGAGAGGGCAGAAGGGAGAGAGGGGGCAGAAGGGAGAGAGGGGGCAGAAGGGAGAGGAGGGCAGAAGGGAGAGAGAGGAGGGGAGAAGGGAGGGAGAAGGGAGAGGGGGCAGAAGGGAGAGAGAGGGGGGAGAGGGAGAGCGAGGGGGTGGAGGGAAAGAGAGCGGGCAGAAGGGAGAGAGGGGGCAGAAGGGAGAGAGGGGGCAGAAGGGAGAGAGGGGGGAGAAGGGAGAGAGGGGGCAGAAGGGAGAGAGGGGGGAGAGGGAGAGAGAGGGGGCAGAAGGGAGAGAGAGGGGGCAGAAGGGAGAGAGAGGGGGGGAGGGAGAGAGGGGGCAGAAGGGAGAGGGGGGAGGGGGAGAAGGGAGAGAGGGGGCAGAAGGGAGAGGGGGCAGAAGGGAGAGAGGGGGGAGAGGGAGAGAGAGGGGGCAGAAGGGAGAGAGGGGGGAGAGGGAGAGAGAGGGGGCAGAAGGGAGAGAGAGGGGGCAGAAGGGAGAGAGAGGGGGGGAGGGAGAGAGGGGGGAGAGGGAGAGCGAGGGGGGGGAGGGAGAGAGAGGGGTCAGAAGGGAGAGAGAGGGGTCAGAAGGGAGAGAGAGGGGTCAGAAGGGAGAGAGAGGGGGGGAGGGAGAGAGGGGGGAGAGGGAGAGCGAGGGGGGGAGGGAGAGAGAGGGGGCAGAAGGGAGAGAGGGGGCAGAAGGGAGAGAGGGGGGAGAAGGGAGAAAGTGGGCAGAAGGGAGAGAGGGGGCAGAAGGGAGAGAGAGGGGGGAGATGCAGGGAGTGGATGAGATGAGGAGGGGGAGATGCGGGGAGTGGAAGAGATGAGGAGGGGGAGATGCGGGGAGTGGAAGAGATGAGGAGGGGGAGATGCGGGGAGTGGAAGAGATGAGGAGGGGGAGGTGCGGGGAGTGGAAGAGATGAGGAGGGGGAGTGGAAGAGATATGGAGGGGGAGGTGCGGGGAGTGGAAGAGATATGGAGGGGGAGTGGAAGAGATATGGAGGGGGAGATGCGGGGAGTGGAAGAGATGAGGAGGGGGAGATGCGGGGAGTGGAAGAGATGAGGAGGGGGAGATGCGGGGAGTGGAAGAGATGAGGAGGGGGAGGTGCGGGGAGTGGAAGAGATGAGGAGGGGGAGTGGAAGAGATATGGAGGGGGAGGTGCGGGGAGTGGAAAAATGAGTCACTGTCATCCACCCACCGCCATTCACCCACCCACTGCCATTCACCCAACTGTCATTCACCCACCCAGTCACTGTCATTCACCCACCCACTCACCCACCCACCCACCCAGGCAGGCAGTCACATGTCTTTTGTTGAAAATATAAAAAATAAACAGGTTGCATTGTAATGTTTTTTTCTGTATCACAATAAGAAAACAGTTAAGTAAAAGTTGCGCGCTAAAAGATATTTTTTCGTGGTAGGTGCGCTATGGGTTCGGGGGGGGGCCTGCTCCTTTCATTTGTCCCGGGCCCCATGATTTCTGTTGACGGCCCTGTGGGTGATGTGAGGTGCATGGGGGGAGAGGGTAATGGGTGATGGGAGGTGCAGGGGGAGGGTGATGGGAGGTGCAGGGGGAGAGGGTGATGTGAGGTGCAGGGGGGAGGGTGATGGGAGGGCAGGGGGGTGATTTGAGGTGCAAGGGGGGTGATTTGAGGTGCAAGGGGGGTAATTTGAGGTGCAGGGGAGGGTCATTGGAGGTGAATGGGGTGTGATTTGAGGTGCATGGGGGGTGATTTGAGGTACAAGGGGGGCTGATTTAAGGTGCAGGGGGGTCATTGGAGGTGCAAGGGGGGTGATTTGAGGTGTATGGGTGGTGATTTGAGGTGCATGGGGTGATTTGAGGTGCATGGGGGGTGATTTGAGGTGCAAGGGGGGTGATTTGAGGTGCAAGGGGGGTCATTGGAGGTACAAGGGTGGGTGATTTTAGGTGCAAGGAGGGAGAGTGATGTGAGGTGCAAGGGGGGTGATTTGAGGTGCAAGGGGGGAGAGTGATGTGAGGTGCAGGGGGGAGAGCGATGTGAGGTGCAAGGGGGGAGAGGGATGTGAGGTGAAGGGGGGTGTGATGTGTGCGCTGTGCAGGAGGGATTGTGTGTTTGATGTGGAGGGGGAGTATTATGTGTGTGGGTGAGGGGGAGAGATAGGGTTATGAGAGATAGATGGGGAGTATCGCAAAGGTTGATAGTGAGGGGTTCTGGGGGAGATGAGGATGATGATGATGGAGAGGTGCTGGAGGAGAGATGATGATGATGATGGTGATGGTGATGATTTTACCCGTGCGGCCCAATTTTTTTTCCCTTGGAGCAGTTCGGCCCTTCTCACGAGTTGTGCAGGCCTGATGTAAAGGGACACTGTTCATACTTGGAAAACAACCCCCCCCCCCCTTGTGTGTTTACCAGAGTTTCCTTGGGACCTTTGACATTAAAAGGTTACCTGGTCTTGATTTTGCAGATTTCATTCCCTAATAATCTCAGTGCCGAAGAAAATATTGGGGTTCACCAATCTTACCTGTCTGTGCCTGACCCAGATAATCTGGGGCTTAATTGCAAACCTATTTTGACTTTGCACCATTCTATATTATTATTATTATCGTTTATTTGTAAAGCGCCTTTATTCCGAAGCGTGGTAAAATGGGGGTATCGAGTGATTTAAATGAAGTGACTGCTCATTGATGGATGGAGTATGCCTGAGGTTGGGAATGGTCCAGCCGCATAGCTGATCCCATTAAGGTTGGGAATGTGGACGTTAGGGCGTGTTAGATAGTTTGGAGTTTGGTCCAGCCACACAGCTGGTCCCAATAGGGTTGATGAGGGAGGAGAGAATATTAGGGTTATGCCAGAAAGGCTTCCTTTAAAAGGTGAGTTTTCAGGGAGTTTTTAAATCTCTGAATGCTGGGGGAGAGGAGAGTCTGATGATAGGTGGCAGGGAATGTCAGAGAGAGGGGGCAGCACGGGAGAAGTCTTGTAGGCGGGAGAGGGAGGAGAAAAGGCGGATGTTGTGGTCAGAACATGGGGGGCGTTTAGGGATATATTTGGGGACAATCGTGGAGATCTACTGGGGCAGCATTGTTGAGAACTTTGTAAATCAGAGCTAGGGTTTTAAATGTAATTCTAAAGAACATGGGAAGCCAGTGTAGGTATCTGTAGAGTGGAGCAGCAGAAGTGGAGCGGTGAGTGAGGTAGATGAGTCAGGCAGCAGCATTTTGGATGGATTGGAGTTGGGACAGGCGGACAAGGGGAAGGACAACTAGGAGAAGGTGGCAGTAGTCAAGGTCGGACAAGATGAGGGAGTGAATTAGGATTTTAGTTGTGTCCCGTGATGGATTTCCCATTAGGCCCGGACCCAGGGCGGCAAAATTTTGGGGCGACAAAAATGTCCGCCCCCATATACTTTTGCCGCACTCAGCCTATCGGGCCAGATGGGAAGTCACTTAGCTGTTGTGGCCGCTTCCTTACCTGCTGCCCTGCTTCTCCTTCTGATCCGCAGCGTCAAATGACGCAGCGGGCGTCACCAACACGACGTCACGTGGCGTCTCGGGCCATCAAATGACGCCATGATGTCGCGTCACCATGGCAATGCAACGCGTGTCACGTCGGTGACGTCTTTTGGCGCTGCGGTTCAGGAGGAGGGGGGCAGCAGCAGCAAGGAGGCGGCCGCCACAGCTAAGTGCCCAAGGGGCCACTGGTTGCACCATGAGTGAGAAAAGCGCGTATGCTGACAATATTCCTGCGGTGGAGGCGGCACGAGTTAGTGAGGAAGGAAGGAGAGGGCAGTGTCCTCGAATAAGGACGCAATTTAGACCTACTTTGTCAGTAAAAAAATAACAGCTCCCATGTTTGTTTGGCCTTTCAGTATCAGTACCTGACAACAAGCAGAACTGGCAGCAGGATTACATTTGACCTGGAATTCAATCATTAGGCTCCAAAATATATGTATTGGTGTTAACTTGATGCCTATGACTAGCTGAGCGCACTACTTGCGTGTCAAGGTAGCAATGTAATTGATGATGGCTTGGCATCAGCGAGAGAGATCTGGGCAGTGGTTAGATGGAGCGATAGCTGGAATTATTTAGCGCTTATGTTACCATAAAGATGTATCATTTTCTGTGTCTCTTCGTTATTCTTCTGTGAGTTGTCAGCCAATAAAAAATGCTGGGATTGATTTAAAAATATGCAACAAATGTTCATAGTTTCTAGAAGCAGATGCCACAGAAAAGACCTTCTTCCACTCGCTGTCTGCATGCTGCTAACATGGTCATCTGAGAGAATTTTTCAAACATACTTATTTTAATAATAGGGGTCATTGCGAGTCCCAAAATAGTCTTGAGACTTCTGTTTTTTTTTAGATTTTATTTGAAAGACTAGCTGATTCTTAAAAATACAAAAAAATAACACTTTTTATCGAGAATAAACTAGCAGAGGATTGTGCCTCTTGGAATTCATAGGGCTGGTGAGTGCGTCCTTGGCATTGGATCCCTGGTCCTGGAAGTGGGTGCTCTCCGGCAGTCCTTCAGACTGTGACAGTGATGCTCTGCAGGATTCCAGCAGTGATATGGCTAATAAAGCAATTAGGGCCGCTGACAGGGGCGCGGGGAGGGGTGTGCCGGGACAAGTGTCCTGGGCCTGGTGGCTGCGGGGGGCCCAGCCAGCGTTGGAAGTTGGGAACTTCTTTGCCCGGCTGCCGGTCCTCTGATTGCTGCCAGGCCCCTGCTCTCCCCAGCTGCGCGCCTCCCTCACTGACACTATCCCATGCAGAGTCTATGATGCTTTAGGGGGGGTGGGGTTTGTATGTATTTGGGAGGTGTATGTATTTAGGAGGGTTGTATGTATTTGGGGGGGTGGGGTTGTATGTATTTGGGTGGTGTTTTTTAAATGTATTTGGGGGGTGGAAGGGTTGTATGGATTTGGGGGGGTTGCATGTATTTGCGGGTGGGGGTTTGCATGTATTTGGGGGGTTATTTTTTGTATGTAATTGAGAGGTGGGGGTTTGTATGTATTTGGGGGGTGGACGGTTTGCATGTATTTGGGGGGTGTTTTTTTGTATGTATTTGGAAGGTGGGGGTTTGTATATTTTTTGGGGGGTTGTATGTATTTGGGGGGTGGACTGTTTGCATGTATTTGGGGGGTGTTTTTTTTAGGTATTTATTTGGAAGGTGGGGGTTTGTATATTTTTGGGGGGGTTGTTTGTATTTGGGGTGTTTTTTTAATGTATTTGGGGGGTGGGGTTGTATTTATTTGGGGGGGTTGTATGTATTTGGGGGATGTTTTCTTAAAAATGTATTTGGGGGGTGTTTTTTTTGTTGGTATGTATGGGGGGATTGTTTGAGTGGGGCGGGGGGGTGAGGGAATGAGTGTGGGGAGGGGGGATTGAGGGAGCGGGATTGAGTGAGAGTGGGCTAATTGATCGAGGGGGGGAGTGAGAAGAGAGAAGGGGTGTAAGAGGGGGTGAGGAGGGGGAGTGAGTGAACAAAAGGGGGGTAAAATTGAGACGGAGGGGAGAGAAATGCATGGGAAATGGGGGGGGAAATAGAGAAGGGGGCTCGTAAGGTGTGAAATGTGGGTATCACAAGACCGTCGACAGGGGACAGGGGGGGGCGATCATAACTCTTGTCCAGAGCCCTGGGAAATCTGTCTGCGGCCCTGAGAACAATGCTCTGCAAATCTCTTATGCAATGAAAAAAAATCACTGCTTCTTTAAAAACAATATTTTAGGGCAATTGACTACTTATGGATTTAGCCACTATGGAATGTATACGGCTACTGAAAATAGTAGCATATACCGCTTCATGTTGTTATCAGGTACTTTGCAAATTGGGACTCCTACAACTAAGGCTAGTTTTTTAAGACCATCCACTTGTATCTGCCTAATGTATGTTTCTTTATATAGCGCCACTAATGTACGCAGCGCTTTACAGAATATAATAAAAACAGTACAGGGAGATAATATACAAAGTTACACAAGTGCGTTAAACAGCAAGTTAAACAAAAGGAATTAGGGAGTTCCTGCCCTACAGAGCTTACACTCTAAATTGAATATTGAGAGACTTACAGAATACAGGTGCAGTATAGAACATATTTGAGGGGGTAAGTGTAATAGGAGTGATAGGAATAGTCTCAGGCACAAAATATGAAGTGCCTCCTGAGGAGGTGAGATTTTAGGTGTCATTTGAAGATGGGAAGGGATGTGAAGGGCGAGTGCTGGGAGTTGGATTCCAAAGGTGGAAAAGGTTTGAGACGTGAGAGTTCTGTAGAGACTTAGGCTGGGGCCATGGTACCGCAGACCGTGCGGATGCGTCCACATGCTGAGCGAACAGACTGCCTTAAGGCAGTGTTCGCGTCCGTGTGGGCGGGTGCTCGCGGGAGGGTGCTCGCGCTGGGGAAGAAATCAGTTCAAACTTATTTCTTGGTGCGCCAGTCCGGTCACGTGAGCGGTTCGACCCAATGAGGGCGAACCAGCTCTGTGACGTCAATGGCACGCCTCTAGGCACGGCCACGGACGTCACGCGTACCATGGCCGAAAAATGCACCCGCTTCAAGCGGGTGACGTCACGGCCGCGCACGCCTCCGCACGGGTGAAGGCACCATGGCCCCAGCCTAAGGGAGCAGAGAGGAGGCAGCCTTCAGCAGAGCGAAAGAAATGAAGAGAGGTTTAGGGGGCAGGAAGAGAGAGATAACTCTTGCAGCAGCATACTGGATAGATCGTAGAGTATGAAGTCGGGAGGCTGGAAGGCCAGGCAGGAGAAGGTTGCAGAAGTCAAGTCGGGAGATAATGAGGGCACGCATAAGAGTTGTAGGGGTAAAGGGGTACATTTTGGCAATGTTGCAGAGGGAAGATTGGTAAGAAAATAAATGGATGGCACTTTTATAAGTAGCTTCCAGTATAACAAAACTCTTGTAAAACCACTTGATATCACTTGATATCGATTTAACAAGTATCTCAGTAGAGCACAAAGTCAGCATTTCAGGGTTGATGATGTTCGACAGGTTTTCAGTTCTCTTTGAATAACATGGAGCTGTGGAAGGCTAGGTAAGTAGAGAGGCACCCAGCACTGTGTTAGTTTTCATAGGAGGGGGCTTGACGTCTTTTGGACAGCAGTGGTCATTTACAGGCAGTGACACCACCTTCTTGACCACTTTTTTGGCTTTGGTCGGAGATAAAGAAAACCGCAGTATTACACCTTGTGAGGTGCGTGGTGCAGAGCTCTTGTTTAGACTCAACAGAGGCTTATGCAGCGGTGAGCTCCAAGAGAAGGGATCCAGAACGTGATGCTTTGCATGCTTCTAGAAGTGAAGGTCTTAGAGAAGCAATGCTCTGCAGATCTCTTTAACCCCGTGGTTGCCGTTGCTATAGAAATGTGTGGCTCTGCCAGTCTCCAAAAGTGTAAGGGTTTCGAAAAAGGGAATGGGTAACACAGGATATGCTTTGCAGATGCATAGTAGAGAAGCATCCAAACCAAATGGTGATCTGTAGGTCTTGAGAAGTGAACAGGCCATAGTCCTGATTGGCCACGTATGTATACTGAGGGACAGGTAAACAAGATGTTTCCATGCAGGGAGGTGTTTGTGGACTGATGCCCGTCAGGTGTCCAGCAGTAAAGGAATCTGTGAAGGGCTACTCTTCAGGACTCTGGCAGTGAGTTGGTTAATAAAGTGTTGCTGAAAGGGTTAACTAAGGGATGCTCTTCATGTTTACCAGTGGAAGGGGTTACCAAAGTGACAGTTGTCTGGTCTGTGGTAGAGAAGGGGTTAATGAACGGATGCCATGCCAGGTCTATAGCAATGAAAGGGTTAATGACGGGGTCCGTTTCTGGCAGTGAAGGGGTTTATGAGGCGGCACTCTGCCTAATTATTATGGCGGGGGGGGGGGGGGAGGAGAGATGTGTTAACCCTCTGAATGCAGCAGCGTGCCGGGGGTTAAGTCTCAGCCTGAGGAATGCAGCACTGCGAGTTTGTGGTGTGAATATTATTTTGATTAGCCTGCCCAGGGGACAGAATACCCCTTCCTGCGGAGTATCGTTCCATTAACCTCTTCTCTGCAACACAGCCTGCGGAGCATTACTCCTTAACCCCTTCCATGCTAGGGGGGCTGACTGAGCACTAAACTACTGTCTTCACTGCTATATATCTCTCTCCAGCCGTCAGGGAAGATACAAGTCATGTGGCCAGATTAAATCTCCCCATCAAATATAATGCACTGGGGCACAACAAGCATGTTAATAGTTAATACTGTACAGTGTCGTGGTGCAATAAGGCACTCACTGAGAAGATGGAGAGGGATAGGGAGTATCTTGGCACTAGGAACGGGGAACAGCAAGCAGGGGCAGAATAGAGCTTTTCTAACATAACATTATTTTGGCGGTGGGTGTGACTTTAAAATTGTAGCTGCAAAATAGGGCCAAAAATGGGGTGTCATATACAGTTTTAAAACGAAAGAGCTGCCTAGTGCTGTGAATGAAATAACCTTATGTATCTGCTCCAAATGAAAACATGTTAATCCCCTTAAAGGTGACTATGAAATGACTCTCCTGGTGACAGAGCAAAAGAGAGTGTGATAGAAAATGAAAGCCAAGGTGTACAAGATAAAAAGGGAGCAATGAGAGAGAACACAGAAAGGAGAGAGAGGGAGAGGGAGAGGGAGAGGGAGAGAAAGAGAAGAAAAAAAAGGAAGAAAGGAAAGAGATTACAAGGAAGTGGATGAAAGGGGAAGATACTAAAAACTAATTAAAAGAGAGAGAAAAAAAGAGACAGTGAGAAGAATAAGAGAGACAGCTGAGGTGGGAGATATAAGGGACAGGGGTGAGAAAGAAAATAATCACCCAAGAAAACAGAGCGAATAAGTGAGGAGAGAAAGTAGCAGCGAGGAGAGGACGAAATAGCTGAAAGGGAGAGAGAAAAAAAGGAGGGATATGGAAAAAAAAGAGAGAGCCAGGGAAGGAAATAGCAGGGAGGGGGTGCGGGTGAGAGACAGGGTAGGGGGGAGCGTAAGGACGGCAGAGGGACAGAGCTAGCCTGTTGTGAGTTAGGAGTGCGGTTTTGAGTTCCATGTGGAATATTTGAGCTCAGTTTCTGCCCTCGGGGTGGTACAGCCAAAGCTGCAGCTCGGTGGGAGCCAAGCCTGCCCCAGCGCTGGCAGCGAGAACATAAGCGCTATTTATCTCACAGCCCAAAAAGACTCCTGATTTAAATCATATGGTGCGTGCGGCACACATTTCCACCGAGTCTGGACACGGCTCAAAAAAGGGGGAAAAAACACACACACACACACAGAAAGCAGATCCACACCCTGTTCTCTCATTCAGCTGCCGCCATCGCCGGGACTTAACCCTTACTGTGGTGTCTGTAGGGGAGGGGTTAATGAATAAAAGCAATGCTCTGCAGAGGAAGGCATGATGGAGCTATGCTTTGCTGGTCTCTACAGCAAGGAAGGTTTTATGGAGCCGTTCTCTGATTATCTCTACGGGATCAGAGGGGTTAATGAACTCATGATTGGAGATCTGCTCTAAATCTATCTTTACCATGGAAGGGTTAATAGTGCAATGCTTAGGCACGTTGCTAAATGGTGGGAGAAAGTTAAAGAAGAATGCTTATTTCCCAGGACTATCTCCCAGCAGAGAAGAGGTTAATAAAATAAGTATGGAGAAGTGCGATAGAGAATGGGTTAATAATGCTACGGGGTTAATGGAGGAAGGGAACCCCGCAGAAAACCTCTGATAGGAATAGTCCTTTAGGGGATAACCCTGTCAGTCTTTTGAGTACTTTTTCCAGAAGTGAAAGGGTTAAGGAAGCAATGCGCTGCACTCTTTGTTCTTGCTGTGTACACTGTGTGTAACGTGTCAGAGGTCCCCAGAGCACACACACATAGGCAGACAGTCACATACATACACTCACACCCACAACTCCTCAGACCCTGCAGTGCCCCAACCTTCCATGTGAGACGCCTGTACGCTGAACATGGAAAGTGTGTGCTCATCGGATTTAGGCTGTTATTGGGCACTTTCATGCAGATGGAGTTTAAGTTTTTATTTCTGCAGCAGTTAAAAAAAGAAAAAATACAGTGTGTGTATATATATACAGTATATATATGTGTGTGTGTTACCCTTCTCACAAGTAACCGCTACGTGTATCAGTTTTAGCGTTGACAGTACAAACACATATCTCGCAGCTTAGTGCCATGTATGATTTTAATAACTCAGACAGAGGGTTTTTGAGGATAAACTCATATGTCACAGCTCAGTGTTATGTGTAGTGCTTGTACCCAGGGGTCGCAGTGGCCTAAATTAGTACGAACACTGTGTCTGATTTTAATTATTATTTTTTATTCATTAGCAAGGCTCTTTAAAAAGTGATTTACTAAGATTTACACAATACTCTAAAAAGAAAACGAGTCTTTCTAAAGTAAAGCTCTTTTATTCCTTCTAAATAACAAACAAAGTGGAATTATAAGTGTGTAAATAAGAGGAGTAGTGATACTAATGGTGGGTTTCTAATTAATAAGGTAGTGGACTACCAGCCTCCTAATACCATCACACTTTTACCACGGTTTAGACCACAGAGTGGGGACACTGAGCATACCTTTTTATCTCACAGCTCCACGCTTTGCGCAGTCGACGGTTTTCTAGAAGAAGCAGACTGGAGGAATTAGTAATGAACCTCAATACACTGCAGCCTCTTTTATATTAAGGACATGGGCCATAAGTTGCCTTAGGGCAGGGGTGGGGCAACTCCAGTCCCCAAGAGTCACCAACAGGTCAGGTTTTCAGGATATCCCTGCTTCAGCACAGGACTCAGCCACCTGTGCTGAAGCAGAGATATCCTAAAAAACCTGAGCTAGGGTTTAGGACCAATGAGTAAATATGGCTCCAAGGCCGGGATTTGCAAAAGCTCGACGAGGGGTATGGTGCCCGTTCTGGCCTGAACGGCAGGTACTGCCACAACGGGCGTGATACAAGTCAAAGACCACCCCCTGTGGCCCAAGAATATACAGATTAAAAAACTGATAGCTGATCATATCTCATGCAGTGCACATGGTCTGCATTTCAAGCAAAGGAATGAGGCATATAATGACTGGGTTTGGGGTTAATCCGTGCCCCTTTTGGAGCCGAAAACTACCCCCCACCCTCCACCCTAATTTATTATTGTGTCATTCTGCAGGAAGGGATGTGACAGACCACAGAGAAGATTTTGGGCACATTCCAGTCACCTGCCTCCCATTGACAACGGTGTATCATGGATTTATTGCTGACTAACTAAAGAAGACAGCGGTGCGTGGGGAGGATCCACGGGGAGAACGGCAGGATACTGAGTGACAGATACTGAGACCATGGCACACAGCAGCAAGGAGCGTCTCTGTGGGTCGGGGACACCTCTGGGACATGTCAATGGCCTCCCCCCGGCCGTTTACCCCTTTGCTTTTACCGGTGGGATCCGGAGCTCCCCTCCCTTTGAGGTACTCGCCAACGGGGGCTTCTTCAGGGGCTTCTCCAGTGACCTGCCCAAGGAGATGGCTTCTCTGTGTGAGTATGCGACATATTATTCCGATTATTATGTTCTAGTTATTATTGTTTAGCACAGCGCTACTCAAAGGAAACCAGCCAGTGGCTGAAGTGTGGTACTAGGAGGTATGGGAGGACTGCTGCTTTAAAAAAAAAAAAGTACATCTAGTATAGCAATTGATTTATCAGAATTGATAAAAAGGTACTAGTCACACAATCTAAAATACAATTTGCCACAGCAAACTTACCTTTTGAAGACGTGCTGCACCACTTCAGTTATGTTCTTAATAAGCTAAACATCTATGTTAAGAAAAACAAAATTGGTTTGAGAATGGGTAAGGAGGATATAGGTACAACATGGAGCTTTTTGAAGATGACTTTTTAAAGAGCTGAGCTCCATCGTTTATTGGAACAAGCTCAGTCTCTCCTGGAATCAGGCAGAGTACCGCAACTTTTCTAATGACAGCGTAGTCCGTGAGAACAAAGTGTGGAGTCACTGCTGCCGAGACCCAGCAATCTACAATGGGAACGGCGATAGAGGTAAAATGAAGCAGGGTAATGGTCGGTAAGCAAGACAGTCATTTCCATTCTAGTGAATGAGAGCTACTGCGTCTCCTGCTTCTCACCAGATTCAGTGGAGTGTAGAGGGCTGGGACCGGTGGCAAAAGGAAGGTAAAGGTGCAGCCACACTTGCTGCTGGTTATGAGTACCAAGTATTTATTATCTACCAATTACCGGTCAAGGGCATTTGGTCGCGGCCGATTTGCCGTGACCAAGTTTAGCCGCTACTCACATCGCCGTAGGGACATCTCTCAGCCGGCCGCTTCGCCGTCAAGATAAGTCCCTAACCGTACCCCTTACTATAAAACCCCCTAATCTTAACCAGTAATACTACCGCTATCCCCTGCCCTAGAAACCTTAACCCCTTACTCTAAAACCCCTTATCCTTAACCCCTTACCCTAAAACCCCTCACCCTAAACCCCTTATCCTTAACTCCTTACCCTAATCCCTTACCCCAAAAACCTTAACCCTTTATCCTAATTACCTACCCTACAAACCTTAATCCCTTACCCTAATCCCCTAACCTAAAATCCTAACACTTTACCTTAAAACCCCAATCCTTAACCCCCTACCCTAACCGCTAAAACACCTTAAATTCAATGACCATATTGGCGAAGCGGCCGGTGACTGAGTGTCCAGCGGCAATGGCGTAGGGTCCGGTTCCCATTAATACTCTTTCAGGTGGAATGCTGAGCCTCTGGGTGCTGGGGACGCCAATGTTCCATCATGTCTACAAGTACAGTATGATTATTCCCCAAGTGGAGTATTCCAGCGCTAACCCAACTCCCAAGGGCAGGCTCTTACCACACGTAATAAAAACACTAGATGTGCGAGAGTGCTAGTGACCAGTGTGGGGAACTCACAGGCCCTTAGGGCCCCTTCATGTAGAGATGTAGTGGAAATAGGATATTAACGGGGTAGAGATAAATGCATTTTCCCCCACATTCAATTGTTTAAGGCTAGTTTGTTTATAGTCGTTTTATAGAGATACAATTTGCTTTTCCTGGTTTATGGTGATGGCACCTTTTTTCCCCGACAAAAACACCACCGGTTTCCTTATAATATTGTCTTAGAACACAGCCATAGTCTCTGCACATTCCCAATAATTCTTATGGTAAATTGCCCTATCGTCATGTTATGATAAAGCTCAGTGTTCATAGCAAGGTGTAGATAACAGAGATGGAGGCTTTACAGACAACTCCTGTAGTTATTGATCAGCGCACATTCCTGGCGACCACCAGGCACGCCTAAAAGCCAAAATAACAGTGGTGTGTTTTGCTAAACTTCCCTTCCTGATATACAGGTATAACATGATAAAGCATTTCATGCTGCTAGTCACAAGTGTCATCATTTTGGTCAGTTTGGGGTACCACTGTGGTGTCTTTTCGGCCCTTTAGTTATGTACCCCAATGGTTTGTGTAACAGTGTATAAATTGCCAATGCTATCGTTGTTTATGTATTAAACATTGGTTTATTGCAAGAAATAACTGAAAAATAATATTCACTTTCAAAACTGACCTGCTGCTTTGAATATTGCATATTTCTGGATGGGTTGCAGTCTTTTAGCAAACTAGATTAAGTGTTATATATATATATATATATATATATATATATATATATATATATATATATATATATATTTATTTTTTTAAATTTATTTATATATATATATATATATATGCAAATATAGCTGTATGCTCATCTGCATGTCTTAGGCAGGTCTGCAACCCCACCTTTCCCCATTATCACCCAGCATACAGCACTTCCACTGCAGCAAGGGATTCTGGGAAACCTGTGGAGGGTTTTTGTCACTTTTTTTACTCACCATAACTTAACTCAGTATTATGGTTTGGCCTATCCCATAAGCCTCTCTTGCATCCCAGTAAAATCAACCCCACACTGATGAGACCCATCAAGGTCGAAACAGCTGTCTGTGGGTGGTTTTCTGGGTATGCACCTTAACCCTGGCTGTGCTCAAAGCTGTGACCATGCAGCAAGCTTAAGCCTATAGGGAACCATGTTAAAAATGGTTATTGAGGCAAAAAGTGACACTGTGTGCTCATTTGCATGTCATTTCCCAGAATCCCTTGCTGCAGTGGAAGTGCTGTATGCTGGGTGATAATGGGGAAAGGTGGGGTTGCAGACCTGCCTAAGACATGCAGATGAGCATACAGCTATATTTGCATATTTGCTTTCCTGTGGAGGGTTTTTGTCACTTTTTTTACTCACCATAACTTAACTCAGTATTATGGTTTATATATATATATATATATATATATATATATATATATATATATATATATATATATATAATATTTCCCTTTGTACTACACGTGTGGAGACGTTTTGTGTTGATTTTTTTGTACCAAGATAGTCGTTTCTCACATATGATTCACAAATATAAAAATACAGCTTGCCATTTTTGTCATGAAATGGAAACACCATTTAAGTACAATTTGGCCAAAATAGTCTGCTGGCTGCCACGTGTTTATACAGATTGCAGGTCACAAGAGCATGAGATGATAAACAAGAGAACCTTGCAGGGACAGTATCTGTTGTTGTTATGACAATGCCTTGATTAGGGCTTCGGGCCTACTTTTTAAAGCATAAGCGTTTTATAGTGTTACAAGAAGTTTTTCAAACTGTTTATTTATGCAAGGTTTTAGTTTGGGGTACAGAATAAAGAAAAAGCAGGACTATACAACAAAATAGAATAAGGGATAGGCTAGATACAGCTTGAAGGGCATCTAGATTGTAAAAGTCCCATAATGTATTACAAGCGTAAATATTTAAAAAGGATAGGGAGGGGGGTTCATATATAAAAAATGTAAATTAAAGACTGTCAGCTTAGTCTCCTCACTCAATTATTTAAATAAAAGGTTAAAAAAAATCAAAACAATCATGTGATACAGTGGGGCAGTTGTGTAAAATGTGTGTATTTAAGAGTCAATGCATAGCTTTGAAAGTTGAGGGACTCAAATCATTTGAGGATTTTGGACTGAAAATGGCAGCAAATGAAAATATCATTTGTGAGTAGATTCACATGTCTCAGGCAGGTCTGCAACCCTGTCTATTCCCGTTATCTCTTAGCATACAGTGCTACCACTGCAGCCAGGGATTCTGGGTAATGACATGCACACGAGCACACAGTGTCACCTTTTGCTTCAAATCCATTTTAACATGGGACCCTATAAGCATATGCCTGCTGCATTAGGCCGCGCTTATAGTGACGGCGACGCGATGTCGACCGAAAACAAATACATTGCTGCCGCCGCGTGCACTTATAGTGCATGTGACGGCGACAAGCGACGGAGCGCCGTCGCGAAAACCCGACGCCGGCAAAATGTGATTTTTCAAGGGCCGTCTCGTCACGTGACGGCCCTTGAACAAATCAAAATTGCGGGAATCCCGCGATGCCGCCGACCGGCGAAACATAACTTTCGCCAACGGCGACGGCACTATAGGCAAAGCCTTACACAGCTTTTCAGCTTTAACCTCAGCGCAGCCTGAGTTAAAGAAGTGCACAGCTAGTAAACCTACTCAGAGAAAGCTATTTCGACCTTTTGGGTTTCATCAGAGGTTGGTTATACTGGCTTTGCAATTTGAAGCTGGGATAGGTTTCAACCACCATCACTTATTTTATGTGGGACTGAAAATGGACGTGCCAGTGGAAAGTTGAAATAGCCCTGCTAGAAATGAGTGCGTCTGTCTTGCTACGAGTAAAATGTTCTCCAGAATAAAGGCGACTTGACAGGCCCTTCAATGCCCGCCTAAGGTCACACAGAATAGCAAGGCCTACATGCGAGGCAGAGGCAAGTGACACTGGGAGGCAGTGCCACAGTTTGGATGTTTGGCACAAGGGAGCCTTTCACCTTAGGAGAGCCGCACCCATGGGTGCAGTACCTCAGAGACGTGAGAGTCAGTGTATAATTACCTTTGTAATAATAATATTAATAAATACATTCTCCCGGGCACCCCTGAGGGAGGGGCTCAGCGTGTGTCACTGTCTCTGTGTGTCTGTTTCCATCTGACTCCTCTCTCTTTCCTCCCCTGCTTGTAAAGCTCACCTCACTATGCACTTTTCATCACCTCCGTCTCTCCCTCGTATGGGTTATTTACTAAACTGCAGTAGCCATTCACACTCATTAATGGTCATGGAAGTTAATGGCTGATAATGACTGCTAACTATCGCAGTTTTGTGAATAATCCTATTTACCTGTTGTTTTCCCTATTTAAGAAAAGTTACGTCAGGCAGGAAGTACCTTTACATTGAATAGGTAGGTGGTGGATTTGTGGAAGGATCGCCCAACACGTGATAGAGGTTACGACAGTAAAGGAATTAAAAATGCTTGGGATAGACATACGGTTATCCTAAATGTCAAAGAAAGGCAAGGATACAATGGACGACAGAGAAGCCCAATGCTACATCCAACATGACCAAAAATACACAGTAAAATACTTAAATATATTCTCCCCACTTCCCAAGTTAGTAGGTCCTTTCATTCTACTGGATATAGATCCAATGTGGTCTTTCTCCCTACTAATAGAGGTAAATGAGATTTTTAATCCTAATAAAGGTATATTAGTATTTTATCTGGTAGTGTTAGGCCTTGCGAACAGGGTCGGCCTTGTCGTGGCTCGTAAGCTTACAATGCTTTGGCCAAAGGGTCAAACTAAATGACCCTTTTTCAAGAGAATATATAAGTATTTTACTGTTTATTTTTGTCATATTGGATGTAGTATTGGGCTTCTCTGTCGTTTGTTGTATACATATGCCACGCTCAATAGCACTCCTTTTTGACACTTATATACATATATATTTTGTGGGGGCTCAGGGGTTCCCAAAAAGAGCTTGCTGGGGTTCTGTGTGTTTTGTTAAAGGATACAATGAAGTCTGAGATTTTAGAGCAGATAGGAAAATGGCAGACAAGGTGGGCCGAAGTGGCTCTTATCTTCCATCAAATTCTATCGCCAGGATTCACTAAGGTGAGAAACTGGTCACTCTACCTGGATCCCGTGTTATCTGCCATTGGCAGTGAGCGCGGCATTCCGTAGCACACCTTAGTGAATCTCCCCTTAGGTTTCTGTTTCAATACGCTGTAAAACCCCCCTCCCTACGCTAGAGATCAGATCATTGGATTCCAATCTTCTCCACCATGGGGAAGAGACTTCACAACATTCTTAATAAAGGTCTCAGTCTACACACCCTTTCTTCTCTTTCTATGTGTTGTATTGTTCTTTTTCTCTCTTCATCTTTTCTCAACTCAATTTATTAATCAATAAATAACTTTTTGGTCCCCACGTCCTAGCTTTGCTATTTTGGCTGTGCATCGGCTATTTCTATTTGGATCTTTCCATTCTTTCTCAACTCTTTCTCTTCCCCCCCCCCCCCTTTCCCGCTGTCTTTATCTCTTTTAGCTACCTGTCTCCCTTCTCCCTCTCCACCTTCATCTGCTTTCTTTCCTTTGTTTCATTGTGTCATTGTCTCTCTTCCTCCTTTCCCTTTCTTAACCTTTGTTCTGTTGATCCCTTCTTTGTTCTTTACCTCTCCCTCTGCTAATTCTCTCTGATCTCCTCCCTTTATACCTTTCCTCCTCCCCCTGTTTCTGCTGCCTCTCGCACCCCACCCTGATAATACTTTTTCTGCGTCTCGCCCCGGGCTAACTGTGTGCCGTGCCGGCATGTCCTCGGGTGTGAGTTACGTGCCAGGACAGGTTCTGAGGGGTGTTGACTGGCACTCTGCCCACTTCAACATACAGATCAGGACAAGCACAGGAAGCTGCCTAGCTGCAGAGCTGTCACTCACTCCAAGCCGGCTCCTAGCTCCCTCCCTGTCTCTTTCGGATGAATTAACCATTTCATCTGGAAGCCAAGAATGTGCACATGCCCTTACAACGTGGCTTCGCACTCGCTGATTGTGGGTAGAGCTGACACTATTCAGAACGTCCTGTCCTTTACATGGTATTGTAGACATTTTTGCCACGGTCTATCAGTCTGCCGGCTCGAAAAATGGGGCAAAACCGGTGGAGATTGGTCAGAGAAACTGAATTCATAGAATGCAATGGGAGGTTTTCGTTTGATAAACGAGGTGCCGTTTATTGGCGCAGGTTTTCCCGTGTGCAGCCAGGAGACTTTGTTAAATGACGAGTGTTCTTATGAACACTATAACTGTAAGTGTAACGGTAAATGTCAAATCGGAATTTGAACAATTATGCATTTCGGGTCTTTTTCCAATCAGTTTTATAGCTTTATTAAACGCAGCTATCGATACAATGCTAGGATGGCACCGCAGTTAGATCATATTTATAGGGGTTCCTTGTGTACAAAAGGTTAATGAGCACCCTACTAAGGCCTAGATCCACAAAAGGGTGGTAAGCTTTAGCACGCCTCTACTCCCATTCATGTAACCTCGCTCCGTTTTGTGGGTCTGGGCAGAAGTGGGAGATTCAGATGAAAGATTCTCTTTCATTTGTTTGCTGCCAGGGGGTGTGTGCAGCGCCTTGCAGAGCATTCATGGGCATTGCAGAGCATTCATGGCATGGTATTCACAACGTACCCACCTGGACCATGTCGCTACTTCGAGGATGGTCTCATGTGAGACCACAAAGCAGTATTTCATTCTTCAATAGCTTTGATTTCAGCAAAGTAACATCCTTTAAAAAGTTGAAAAATGAGTATTTCTATATACAGTAAGCCAGGGTAGGGTTACTACACTGAGTGACCAGTGCCCTGCCACACTGTCTAACCGAAAATCAATGAATTCCCTGTAAAATGGCGATCTGAAGGCTGGATTTACTTTTTGGCTGGAATTTGTGAGTAAAACATTGCAGTGCAGTGATGCTACTGGCCAACGTGAGAACACTCTTTTGTGGAATGTTTGGTAAGAAAATGTGGGTGATTTATTTATCTTCTGTTGATATGCATTGGGGCGAGGAAATGTTTTTCATTGAGAAACTAGAAAAATAATAAAAGAAAATTCAGCAAAATATTGGGTAGTCTCCCAAATAAATTGGGAGAATTGGCATATTTATCGAATAAATATTAAATTGCCATGTATTATAACTAAACAATACAACCATATCATTAATGAAACACTGATTCGTTCTCAAAATACTGTGTATCAT